>NC_048308.1:21364709-21414709 GCF_013100865.1 Trachemys scripta elegans | reverse complement strand
TAGAGATTTTACTTATAATATGTACAAGGAGGAAGAAGATCCCTGTTCCTTTGGTCATTCACCGCATCACAGTTCACACAGCGAGCAAGATTTGACCCCCCTCCCACCCCGGTTTGGAAGCTTATCTAACCGTCATCAGGACTGGCGATATCTGTTTATCTAGACAACAGGAACTGGTTATGAACTGCCAGAAAAGCATAGCTCAGCTTGAGCTCCCATTGTTCCTTATTTTATCTGATCTGGTTTGCCTTACTCTAGTTTAAGCTCAGTGTGGTGTGAAGCAGCTGAGATATCAACATCCAGAATGAGTTAATCAGTAATTATTTTTTTCAAATCAGCCATTTTAAATATGAAAATATCCATACTAAATGGTACATTTTCAAAAGGGGCTTCTGGAATCTGGGTCTTCTTCATGTGGGGCTTCTGGGATGAATATGAACACACATCCATCTGTACTATACAGGTGCAAACACCTATCTGAATGGTTTAAACATTCGACACTTGAATACTTATTTAAATAGACCAATACTAACATATATAGAAGGGTTGGAGATTACATCTGCAGAGGTGGCTATTGGGATTTGCAGATTTACATGTTATAATGCTTGTCCAGGGTCAGGTGCTGGGCTATTCAAGGTCTGCCTGCAGTTGTTTGCCTCTGCAAGGCATGCAAATGTGTGCATGAACAGGCATAGGGCCAAGAGCACCCAAAACCACCACTGGTAGTTTCAGGTGTTCCTGACCCGATGTGGAAGGGTCAGGACGAGCACCAGCAAGAGAGAGAAAGGAGCAATTTCTGGCTGCACCAGTGGTATTACAAGGACTTGGTGGTATTGAGTCTAGGACTCAGGATCAAGAACTTGGTGTACTGACATTCACCATGCATCCTAAATCAACACCATCAGTCCCATCAAGAGGCAGAAGCCCCTCCTGCCTCCCACCTATTAGACTGGGTGTACTATCCTTGAGGATCAGGCTCTCTATTCTGATCTGGAGTCGCTGATACTTGTGCATAGCCACACTGTCAGTGTACCAAGTATCAGGACCGTCTACCAGCTGAGGAATCACAAGACATGTGGTACCAATGGCTTTGCTGGTGGAATCCCGTCTACCAGCTGAGGAATCACAAGGCATGTGGTACCAATGGCTTTGCTGGTGGAATCTGAAGATTTGTACTCTGGTGAGCTAGAGGCCTGGTCTACACTGGGGCGGGGGGGTTGACCTAAGATATGCAACTTCAGCTATGAGAATAGCGTAGCTGAAGTCAACGTATCTAGGTCGATTTATCTGGCGTCCTTACGGTGCAGGGTTGACTCCCGCCGCTCCCACATCGACTCTGCTACCGCCTCTTGCCGCTGTGGAGTACAGGAGTCGACGGCAGAGTGATGGGGATCAATTTATCGCATCTACACTAGACATGATAAATCGATCACTACCCGCCAATCCGGCGGGTAGTGTAGATGTACCCAGAGTCTTAGGCACTGGCTCCTCTTCCTGCTCCAAGTCAAGAGGTTAGCTCAGACAGGGATTCTAAAATCTCCTGGGCACCCTCACACTCCCATAGAGCACATTACCAGGTTTGGGACCATCGTACTCTCCCCTTTGAACACCATTTCTCTACCTTATAATCCTACTCATTGGCCCTAATGGGGTTCTTGGGATCCTTATTTCAGACCTCCTGATTTCAGAGGCTCTGAGCAGACATTCATACAGAGGTCACCTCAGAGAGATGGGCCTCAGCCCACTTGGAAGTATTAGGAGGAGGAAGATTAACTTCAACAGGTGGAGCCACTCCTGATAAAGCAGTGGCATTGACCTCACCATTGCCACCTGATGATTTTAGACACTTTCAGGACCTCTTGAGAAGGATTGTGGCATCACTCCAGATTGCCCTAGAGAAAGTCCAGGACTCCACTGACAAGTTGCTGGACATCCTCCAAATGGAAGGCTGTAGCAAGATGGCATATCCAATCAACAAAGCTATTCTGGAGCTGGCCAAGATTGTGTGGCATACCTCAGCCATCTATGCCCCACCCTCCAAAGGACCGAGAAAAAGTACTTAGAAAAATCCATTTTAGTTCCCATTCAAATTGTAGAGTTTATTGGAACAACTCTGGACTTGATTTCTGCCAGAACATACTTACCTGAGGACTGATTCCAGGTGAATTTATTGCTCAGCTTCAACTTAGCCCTCAAACAAGAGTTCAATCCTACCTGGTCCTCCTAGGCCATGTGGTCTCCTCCGCTTACATGAACACCCTTCTCAAGGCTCCATTACAGTGTCTTCAGGCATGGTTACAGACAGTCTATACTCCAAGCAGTGACAACCTGGCCAAACAAGTCTCGATCCCTCTCAGAGTCTTGACATCCTTAACCTGGAGGGAGAATACAGAAGCCATATGTGTAGGGGTTCCCTCCATTCCCCCAACCCATGAAGAGGCTGATTACAGACACTGGGGAGTGCACCTGAACAATCATATGGCTTAAGGTTCATGGTCCCAACAAGAGTTCAAGCTACACATCAATCTCCTTGAATTGTGAGCAGTACAAGAAGCCTTCAGAAGATTCCTGCATTTCATCCATGCCCAACACATTCAGGTCATGTTGGACACTATGACTACAGTATACTGCATAAGCAAACAGGGAGGAGCAAGGTTCTCCCCACTTTGCACAAATGTTATCAAGCTGTGGAACAGGTGTATCCATCACCAGATCACCCTCTCTGCAGTGCACCTCCCAGGAGTAACGAACATTTTGGTGAAAACCTCAGCAGGCTCTTCTATAGGGACCACAAGTGGAAACTGAATGACTTGGTAGTATAAAATATCTTCCAACAGTGGGGATTCCCACACTGTGCAACCTCTTTGTGTTCAAAGACAACAAGAAGTGCCAAACCTACCATTCCTGAGCAGCTTGGGGTCATAATTCCAAAGAGGACATGTTCCTAGTTTAATCGCTGGAACCACTGATGTCTGCTTTCCCATCCATCCTTCTCTTCGACTCCTGAGGAAAACCAAGCATGACAAAGCATTGATAACTCTAATGGTGCCCTGCCAGCTGAGGGGGTTCTGGTTCCCCAGCATGCTTCAGATAACAGCAGATCCATGCATAGGAATCCAGATGTTTCTGACCCTGCTGACTCAGGACAAAGACAAGACCAGTCATCCCAACCCAGCATCCCTTCATCTAACAGCCTGGTATTTGGATGGATGATGAGCTTAGAAAAGTCATGTTCAGAGGTGGTGAAATCCATTCTCAGTAATAGGAGGAAAATCTCTATGAGAAAATGGAAGAGATTTTCTATGTTGTGCCAACATCCCTAGATATCTCCAGAGGACTTGGAGATCCCGACCATCTTGGACTACCTCTTTTCCCCCAAAAGAATTCAGGCCTATCTCTCAGCTCACTGCATGTGAAAGCTTGGGGCCATTATGGCAAAACTTCCCTACACCGTCTTCCATAAGGAGGTAACACCCAAGTTCATTCCAAAGGTTCCCTCTGAATTCCACATATCAGGTCATACACCTTCCTGTCTCTACCTGAAACCTCACTTCACCACTGAAGACAGGAAGCTCCATTCCCTGGATGTCCATCAAGACTTAGCTTACTACCTGCAAAGGATGAAACACTTCAGGAGGTCTCTGGGTCACTTATTTTCATTGCTGAGTGGATGAAGGGGGAAGCAATCTCTTCACACTGACTTTATAAATGCATCCTGCTTTGTATGAATGGTTGGAAACTCCTCTCCATCAAAGTGTGTAAGCTTACTTCACCAATGGCAGGCTCCCCTTGGTTGCTTCTCTTCAGGGTGTTCCCCTCCTGGAGATCTGTAAGGAGGCAATGTTAGGCTCTGTGCGTACCTACACTAGATATTACACCCTTGTACAAGATTCTTCAGTAGACACATTCTTCGATACAGTAATTCTGCAGTCTGTTGCGTAGCATGGTTCCTCACATTCCCCTTCTCCATGAATGCTGCTTGGGAGAAAACTACAGTGGAATACTCATAGTGACCACCATTCATAAAAGAAAGGAAGGTTACTTACATTAAAGTAACTAGAGTTCTTTGAGATGTGTGTTCCCTATAAGTATTCCACTATCTGTCCTACTCTTATGCTTCAGATCTTTCTAAAGGTGTAGAGAAGGAACTGGGAAGGTAGTCAGTTCATGCCTCTCCTTTTGCCCTCAGCTTGGAGCACAGGGAGCCACAGATGTAGAGTAATGGACACTATTAGTGAAAATTTTTCCAGTCTCTGAAACATGTTGTACATGCAAACTCACAGTGAAATACCCATCTGGACCACACATTCAAGGAACTCCAGTTACAATCTGGTAAGTAGCCTTTCTTTACTTACGCTTGTGCCTAACTTTAAGCATGTGAATAGTCCTGTTGAAGTAAAAGGGAAAGCTTATGTGCTTAAAGTGAGGCACATGATTGTCTTGCTGAGTTGGGGCCTCAGCACATGAAGGGATTATAATCATGGTTTTTTTAAATGTAAGGAATGTTGTCATAACATCTACAGTATAGTGTCGGTAATAAATGAAGTATTATGATGCTGCTATTCTCCAAACATTGTTCAACTGATTCGCTTACTGAAAACGTGTATCTCTGGATTCTGTGGACTGAAAATCAATAGCGAAAACCATAAGCTACATATAATGGTGTATATCATGGTCCAACCCCTCCAAGAGTATTGATGTATTAAATGTATAGTAGTTTTAATTAACATTTTTATTTTTAAAATCATGTTTTAAAATAATGTGTATAGTTCTGTGTTTTCTTTAATCTCAGCAGTTAGATAATACAGCAAGTTTGGTAATAAATAATTCATGTAGAATGTTAGCTTGGTAGTTCTCATAAATCCACTCACAGCCAGTTATTTATTGTTACACTTTTGAAAATTAAAGAACAGAACAATGGGTTTCAAAAGGGCTTTTATAGGGGAAGAAGTAGTGGGTTTTTTTCCTTTTCTTTTCCTACAATTTTTTTTTCTGGGCTGGGGAACTTTAAATTTTAATGTCTGGTAGGTAATATTGACAGAATAATTGGTTTGCATGTTAGGGATATAATGTGAATAAAACCTTGGCCTTTTAAAATAGGTAGTATATGTATCAGATTTGTCTGCTTCATAGATTAAAGCTACGGGCATTTATAAAAAGAAGTATTTAGGTCTTGGTGTTATTTAAAGATTCCTAATTTTTTAACTTGCCTTTTAGACTTTATTTAGTTATGCAAGATATCACCATATTCAGAATTTTTTATAATAAACATGTCTAGTCAAAGAAAGCATTAATGAAGCAATTCCCCAAATAAAACAGCCCATCATATCTGAGTTGCAGCAGAGAGAAAGTGTGGTCTTTGTAGTTTAATCAAGATCACAAGACTTGTTTTGAGCGTCTGTCATCTTTAATTTTACGGCACTTCATTTCAGAGTGGGACTGCCAGGGTCACATGCAATTAAAACATAGGCAAGATTTGTCTTGTGAAATCTTAACATAAAAAGTAATGTGTTACTCTATTTTAACTTTTCTACTGAACTCTGTGAACTCACTAATTACTTTTCCCCCTCTTGTCACATTTTGATATGACATGTATTTTATAGAGGAGATGGAAGTTTGGAATTTTTTTCTATCATGCATATGATTGAGGATAACAAAATTAAACCAGAGAAAAAAGGAAATGTATTTTTCAGAAATACATTTTTAGAAATATCTGAGCGTTACTCCTTCAATTACAAAGGGATTGGAGGATCAAATTCTAGGAAATAACCATTAATCTGCTTAACTAGGGCAGGTAGACGTGTAATAGCAAACCAAGGATTTTATTGAGGCCAATCACATGGGCTGGAGTTTATTCTTTTGCAGACGGAGCGGTAGAGGGAGGGTAAAGGGCCTTTAATGTGGTAGGCCATGAAAAACACTAAAAGGCAGTGTCTGTGTAGCTTCTTTATAGCTTTAGCACAGTTGTTGCATCATAGTGATCAGTAAATTGCATAGACCCTTATTAACCTTATTGATAAGGAGCTTAGGGAAGTCCCATTCAGTCCACAATATATTCTTCTTTTTGTTCTCCTGTCTGTCTCAGTTTGCAATCCCAGTTTCTTTGTACAGAAAGCCTTTATGTTGCACCTCACAATTCTGTGCAACTACTCTGCTGATTTAAGTTGGAGCAAGGGAACTGTAGAGCAGAAAGAGCAGGAGTACACATGGGGCCATGGGCCTATTTAAATATGGCTGGGACACCTGGAGAATGTTTGAAAATTTTGCTTTTAAAGAATCTTTTATATTGCTCTTCTTTCAATACAGCTGGGGTCTGTGGGGATCAGGGGATTATTTTTGATACCTGTCTAAAAGAGTTATGTCTACACTGGTTTCCATCCCTAGCTACTAATTAACCTTATTGTATACAGGAAACAGTCTATTTAATACCTGCATTCTTTCTCTAATGTCATGTAAAATGAAATCTACTGTGAAATCTAGTTAGCATTTGCCTTTTTGAAGTCATTTTTAAGTTTCCAGTCCTGGTGACTGTGACCTCAAAACTGATAGCTATAAAAATGGTGAGCCAGTCCCAATTTCAGCTTCAATAGGAATTTACTTAAATGTTCTCCATTCACCTGACTATGCTGATGCACATGTAGGGAAGTGCACATTTTGGCACTTAACAGTGATTTCACAGGAACCATCCATTTTTAGGTCACCATATCCCAGCAAGGCCATATGTTCCTGCATTCTCTCCTAAGTAAAGGAGCTTTTTCTTTTGACTGGTGAGGCTAGACTTTGACTGTTGCAGTATAGAGGAGAGATATAAAAAATTTAATTAGTGATGGCAAAAGCAGATACATTAAAAAGAAACAGGAAAAGATGTTCAAAAAAATTCCACCATGAAATCTAAGAAGTGGCAAGGACTGTATGAAGACTGAGAGATCAATTTAAACTGCATAAAGGCAATGTGGAAAACCCCACACATTTTTAAGGCTTTTTAAAGTCTGGTGCCCGATATAGATTTTTAAACATGTATAAACTATTCTACGGATGTGCAAGTCATTGTCCTGCATCACACTTTTTTGAAAATTATGCCCACTAATCTAAACTTTTGCATACTATTAATTTTTCTTTTTGTACTTGAGCAAGAAAAGGAGTTTGCACCAGTAATGCTACCATAAAACTCAGCCAAGCCTTTGCTTTTGCATTCACTAACATTTCCCAGCTTAATCACAGAGTGTGAGCTAAACCAAAGGTAGGGAGATTTACTGCTAAAGGAACTGATCTTCCAACTTCAGCAACAGGGGTTTTTCAAACTGTGAAAGAAAGCAATTCCAGAAAAATGGATGTGAATGATTTGCCATGTTTTCCTCCCTTTTGCTTTTTGCAAATAGTCATGGGAGTGAAGTTTTGTTCATATGAATATTCATGGAAAATGAATTTTGGGGCTGATAGTCGTAGTGGGCCAGACTCTTGTACTTTTACTCATGTTGAGTAGTGCCTTATCCTGTCTGATGTCATGTTGAAATCAATGTGGCTATTCATGGAATAAAAAGTTACTCATCATGAGTAAGGGTATCCAAATCTCGCTCTTCATCATAGAAATGTGGGGCTGAAAAGGGCCTTCAGAGGTCATCTAGTCCACCCCCGACCCACTTATTGAGGCAGGACCAAAGTATACCTCAACCATCCCTGACAGGTATTCATCTAACCTGTTCATAAATTCTCCAGTGATGGGGATTCCACAGCCTTCCTTGGTAACCTTTTCCAGTACTTATATATCCTTATAAGGAGAGAGGTTTTTCCTAATATATAACCTAAATCTCCCTTGCAGCTGATGAATCTGATTACTTATTGCCATATTTCTAGTGGACACAGAGAACAACTGATCACTGTCCTCTTTATAACAGCCCTTAACATTTTTGAAGAGTCCTATCAGGTCCTCTCAGTCTTCTTTTCTCAAGACTAAACATGCCCAGGTTTTTAAAAATCTTTTTCTCATAGGTCATGTTTTCTAAATCTTTTATAATTTTTGTTGCTAGGCCTCTGCTTGTGCATTCACACCACAATTGCTGATATGCTGGTGTTAGTGATTGTGATGAATAGCTAATAGCTACTTGAGAGCACTAAAAAACTCAAGAGCAGTAAATTCAACAAATGCATGATTTAGATCGGGGTGGGCAAACTACGGCCTGGTTGGGGGCCGCACCAAGCGGCTCAGCCCTGCTCCGGTGCTCCAGCCGGGATGCCGGTGTCAGGGACTGCATCACGCACTTGGTCTCGCTCCGGCGCTCCAGCCGGGGCGCTGGGTTGGGGGCTGCACCACACGGCTCCCGGAAGCCGCGGCATGGCCCCACTCTGACGGTCAGGGGCTGCTCCACGCCTAGGAGCGGAGAAGAGACATGCCACTGCTTCCGGGAGCTGCTTGAGGTAAGCACCGCTCGGATCCTGCAATCCTGAGCCTCTCCCAACATCCCAATCCCCTGCCCCAACCCTGATCCCCCCCTCACTCTTCAAACCTCTCAATCCCAGCATGGAGCACCCTCCTGCACCCCAAACCTCTCATCAGCCCCACCCCAGAGCCCACACCCCCAGCCGGAATCTGCACCCCTTGCCGCACCGCTGCCCCAGCCCTGATCTCCCTCTGAACCCCTCAGTCCCAGCCCAGAGCACGCGCTTACACCCCAAACTCCTCATCCCTAGCCCCGTCCCAGAGCCTGCACACCTAACCAGAGCCCTCACCTCCTTCCACACCCCAACCACAATTTTGTGAGCATTCATGGTCCGCCATACAATTTATATTCCCCGATGTGGCCCTCAGGCCAAAAAGTTTGCCCACCCCTGAGTTACATAGATGTATAAAGATTGCTGTATATGGGATGTGATACAATGCTTAACAATTATATAGCATTATGGTTAGTGTTTACAAAACCCTGCCTCGATCCTTGGCCCATCTATGCAGTTAAATGAGATAAGCAACAACATGTAACTGGATCTTTCACAACTAGGATCATGCAAAAGTCCAAAAGCCAGAGCTCTCTTTTAGAATAAATGTAATAGACTAGATGAAGATGTGGTTGCAACTTTTGCATATGGGTCTGCACATACCACCCCGCCTCCGTTCCAGCAAACTCAGTTACTTTGTGCTAGTGTGATTGAATATTCATTTTAAATTTGGTCTCACCCTATCGCCCTAATTTTTCTAGCAATGCTATATGAAGCAAGGCCTGATTCAAGTGGCCTAGAAAGGAAAATATTTAAATATCCCCTTACTTCATATGGCCAGCCCTCTGCCTTCGCTAACAGGACCAATTTTTTGCCCCAGATCCCTAAATGGCCCCCTCAAGTATTGAACTCACAACCCTGGGTTTAGTGGGCCAATGCTCAAACCACTGAACTATCCCTCCCCCTGTTAAAGTTCAGCAACTATTATTAATAGTTCAAGCAAGTCTACTGATGGCTTTTTGATTGCACCACTGCCCTGAGTAATATTCACTATGCCTGCCACTTTTCCCTCATGCCACTTTTGTCACTCACCATGAAAAACCATCTATCCGTCTGCCTACCCTACTGTTGCTCTAAATACGCGGTGTCTTTTCCCTGAAGCTGCCGTTTTACATTGAAGACAAGGCCAAGAATGCATTGGTCTTTAATTGGTCAGGGTACTTTGTCTTTGCATGTTTGCAAATTCCACTTATGCATTTTCAAAGTATAAGTGACTGCAGCAAAATACATGGGATTGATAGCAGGAGATATAAATGACTAACAGATTACCGCTGGAGAGGAGAGATCATAGATGCTTTCATTCCTGGTGTTGGTTGTGAAGTGTAAATGCATTCATGGACTTGGATTCTGTAGCAATAGCATCTAGAGTATACTAGTAAACCATGGTTCTATATCACGTGTTTCTTGTTGTCTTCAGCAATGACCACAATGTTACATTATATGTATTCATCTGACTTCCATTTGTTGCTTCAAATTTTCTCTTCTATATTTCAGTTGCATCAGGCTTACTGTGGATGGATGGCAATCTGGAAAGTATAAACTGTGTCTCCAAATGCCTAACATTGCAAATGTCTATTTCCCTTTGGATATGGGGAAATTTCTGGAAGAAGTATTTGGATGTCTTTGTAACTGTCTTGCTCGAGTAACCTAAACTGTTGGAGAATCAGTGAAGGCAGACAGGTAGCAGACTTGGTGATTGGTCAGATACTTTACTTGGACTTTTTCCTGCTCTTACCCTACCTCTCACACATGATATATTTTGTACATACCATGATCCAGGTAAGCAACATTCACATACATTTTACACTTTTCTTTAGAAACCACATTTGACATGTACACCCTGCATCATCTACTTAAAAATATTAACTGAAATAATCTGGATTAACTGTGCAAGTTATTATTTTTTTTGCCTCTCATACTAAGCCCCTTTGCAAAACAGCTAGAAATTTACATTTTCAAAACATTAGTACAGCAAATTGCCATCTTTCTGTGCATGGCATTCTCTGTATTCTCATCATTTGAATGATTCAGGATCACTGTCTGGCAGCGTGAGTCACAGCATGCCCTCATGCATGCCTCTTTTTCAATTATATCTAAGAGGAAGACTGCTGGAGACCCATTTTTTCATCTTACACAGGACCCCAAAAGTGCCAGCTCTTATTTCAATACAATATTATGACAGTATGATAAAATGGATGTTAACAGGACACTGACAAATACGATCCATAGAGAGATAACACAATACATTATGGGGCAGAATGTATTACTCCTGTATTTTTATGAACACAAAATTATCTTTGTAAAGAGGGTCCTAGGATTTTATAGTTACACCCTGTGATACTCTATTTATTGTAGTATATTTAGATACCTCTTCATTAGAACAGAGGTTTTGCACATTACATATATTTTTATTTTATCAGAGAGCCACCAATATCACTCTCAATTTACTAATGAAACTTGGCATTCAAATGATTCATCAGCATGTTGGATGGTGCAAAGCATACAAGTAGATTAATACAGAATGCATTTTCTTTACCCATAAAAATGTACCTACTTATATTCTGTGTGCTGCCTTACTCAAAGCAAGCATGTCATTTCCTTACCATAGCAGGTTGCGTTAAAAATGAGCTTAATGTGTGAGAAAGCCATTATTGCACTAATGAAAAACCCTATAGTATTTGAATTTTTCATCATAGGCTATTTGTTTTGTAGCACACAGCCCTAGTATTTACTGTCACCAGTACAGTACGCATTGTAATTAAGTTACAGTAATCGAAATGGTGAATGGTTAAAATAAGATGTTAATCTGCAAAAGTGGACCCCCTCCACGAGACATTTTCTTTGAATGTTCACTACAAACTTTTTACTCTTTTTAAATGAGAAAACTCATGTAAAGATTCCAAAGGGGTCAGGTTTCCAAGAAGTGAGCCTTTTCTATTCTTTTACACAACAACTGATTTTATTGTTTGTAAAATACGATAATCTTTTATAGTGCCCTTTATTATTTAGGGCAGGTCTACACTACCTGCCTGAATCGGCGGGTAGAAATCGATCTCTCGGGGATCGAATTATCACGTTTTGTCGGGATGTGACAATCGATCCCCGAATCAACGCTTCTACTCCACCAGCAGAGGTAGGAGTAAGTGCCGTCGACGGGGGAGCCGCGGAGGTTGATTTGCCGCTGTCCTCACAGCGGGGTAAGTCGGCTCCGATACATCGAATTCAGCTACGCTATTTGCGTAGCTGAATTTGCGTATCTTACATCGACCCTCCTCCTTCCCCCCGTAGCGAGGACGTAGCCTTAGATCTCAAAATATATTTCATGCTGGCTAGCACTGCACTGGAACGTTAGTTAACATGTCACATGTGTGCAGTTTTCTAACCCATACGTGGATACATCTAAGTCTGCAGTTTCCATATCTGCTTAAATTAAGGGTTTGTTTGGTATTTTAGCTTGCATTTGTTTTGGCAAAGGCTCTGTCAGGCATGCAGGGACATGCATATATTAGAAAGAGACCATGGCTCTTTTATCCAGAGATAGATCTATATATTTTTTCTAGACAGGAAGGAAAGCAGGCTCCTCCATCTTGGGCTTTGTTGCCATATAAAATTTGTACCACTTTTTAAGTATACCAGAATAGTTCAAGAGGTACAAAAGAAAGGGATGGACTATACTGGTATAAAGCACCTTTATACCTACCTAATGGGACTTGTACCAGCATAATTATAGCGATGTAAAATCATGCCCTTAACTAAAATGGTTATCTTATGTGTGTAGCTCGGGCCTTGCTTATCCATCTGTGCCATAGCATCGCAAAGGTTGCAAGTTCTTCCAGAGAAGACCATTTCACACCCTTTAGTATTTGTCCCCCATGCAGGGTTCGTTAGTTCTTAGGAGAGCTAGTTCTCATACACTGGCAAACCAACATAGGGCTAAGAAACAGGCCAGTTTAGCAGCTGACTTTGAGGGTAACCGATTTAAGAAAACATTAGTGTCCCCAAAGGAGTCCTATTCAAGATTTGGGTATGGCCAGGGAAGCAGTTCTGGCTAGAATGCCAAATTATCTGGTTCTGGTCACTCCAGGGTATATACAGTGAAGGCTGGGGCACAAGTTTTAATTGTGTCAGAAGATTTACCACCAACTGCATTTGCAGTCAAATAATTCAAGGTTTTCTCCCACAGGCTGGTGGTCCTGGTTAGGGCACCAGAAGTCCTATAATGTGCTGACTAGTTACGCTGTGTTTCCTACTCTGATACATCTTCCCATTTTTTACTGACAAATTGGTCATCCCTTTTCACCTGGTTCCCCCTCATGTAATGACTCAAGCCACCATGGTGCTTTTATTTTACAGAATCTGTACAGGGGTTCTTGGAGGCATCCATTGGTATCTGTTGTTTCGTACATTCACCTAAGTTTAGACACTTAGGCATGGTATACATTTACATAAATAAATCCAGGATGTATTTAGAGCTGTCTAAACCTCAACAACCTCGTGTTTGTTTATACTCTGATGAACTTCTGTCAAATCCCACAACTTACTTATTGTTAGGTAAGCAAAGAAAACCCTGCAAGTTGACTGTGAGGCATCTGTCTTTAAGATTTCTAAAATGAGCATGTGCAGGAAGGAGTGGGCTCTAACAGCATAAGGTTTACCCCTCCACCACATTATGTTTGACAAGCGGCCTGAGACAGATGCACACTTGCTTCTTAATTAGTCGGCTTTTTCCTTACACCCATTAAATTCTTCTAGATGCTCTTGCAACAGAGAAGAAAGGCAAGAAACAGAGCAACCAGTGACCTCAGTAACCTCTCAAAGCACACTTGAATTAAGGGGGGAAAAGACATCACAATCTGATGTGTGTCTGATGGATTCCCCCTTTGGGCTAGGGAATGTTTAGGGTCAAAGACCTGGTATCTTCTGTGAATCCCATACAATACAGATAGGGAGAAAGTATTTTATGGTAAATCTGAGGCCTTGCTGTGTAGGGCATATTTGAACTCTGTTATGGTCTTGTACAGGTAAATAAGACTTTTGAGTCTCAGAAACTTTATCTATCTGTCTAGTTTCATACTAGTCTATAACTGTGCAGAAGATGGCATTACTGTCCTCATGATTATGAGTGGGTGAAGTGACATGTAAGATCCTGGAAATGTTGCCTTTTGTTATATGTGCTGTTTGGCTTGGGATATAAGGACTCATACCATAGATTTAGAGATGTCACCTTTCTTAACTTTGTCAATATAACATTTTCCTAGCAAGTGAAAACGGGCCATTTTAGGGAAATTTGGTGGTTTGCACAGGGCTTTGCCTCTGAGACGAAGCTATATAGAAAAAGTAAGTGTACCAGGATTACAGTCTTTTGTAGCAGGTCCAAAGGCATTCTCATGAGGAGCGTGGTGAGTCAAGAAAGCCCATGTATAGGTGTCAAGTATCAGGGGATATAGGTGGTTACCCTTCTCTGGAGTTGACATCTTGTTATGATCCAGAAGTGAGGGCCTGGAAAGAAGCTCAGGTGGACAGTTGTCTGCTGGAGTAGAAACACTCTCCCCTTTTCATTCATTTTTGGAACTGCCCTTTGACCAGAGGAAAGCCGAGTAAGGGCTGAATAGGAAATAATTGGTTGTGATACCACGTGTTTCATTTCTTCAAGAAAGTTTGAAAAACATATAAAGACAGCATGGGGGAGAGGCAGTATTGACCGAATCCCCCAGGTGGCCAAGAGTGGAAAAAAACTGGTGACTCTAAGGCAGGATTCAGCAACCTTTGGCATGTGGCTCGCCAGGGTAAGCACCTTGGCAGGTCGGGCCGGTTTGTTTACCTGCCACATCCGCAGGTTTGGCCGATCGTGGTTCTCACTGGCTGCGGTTTACCATCCCAGGCCAATGGGGGCTCCAAGAAGCCGCGGCCAACACATCCCTTGGCCCGCGCTGCTTCCCGCAGCCCCCATTGGCCTGGGACGGTGAACCGTGGCCAGTGGGAGCCACAATCGGCTGAACCTGCGGATGCAGCAGGTAAACAAACCGGCCCGGCCTGCCAGGGTACTTACCCTGGTGAGCCGCGTGCCAAAGGTTGCTGATCCCTGCTCTAAGGTAAGTCCTATTTAATAGACACCTTGCTGATGGGTACCTTAGAAATTATTTGCAATGATAATGATAAATTCTAAGGCAAGAAAACTTTGAACTTTTAGGCTCAAGGTCTTGAAATCTGTATATGTCTTTTTTAAACAAACATCCACATTTGAGGGATAATGTATCATTCTTCCCTAGTATGTAAAATAATAGACAGTAAGGCCCTGCTCCTCAAAACATTAATGCACCTGAGTAGCTTTATACACACAGGACTACTCATGAGTGTAAAATTACTTATGTGCATAA
Source organism: Trachemys scripta elegans (assembly GCF_013100865.1). Lineage (NCBI taxonomy): Eukaryota > Metazoa > Chordata > Testudines > Emydidae > Trachemys > Trachemys scripta. The sequence goes on along the minus strand of NC_048308.1, from coordinate 21,399,842 downwards.
GTATTTTCAGGATTGGTGCAAACTTAGCAAAATAAAAGAGAAAGGCAAAGGCCTCTGTGTTCCATCCAGTTCTGCCCCCCACTTTCTGCAGTAGTTGTAGTACATGATTAACTTAGAGTGATCAGAGGTTATTTTCACCAATACCCCAGTATAGTTTTGCCACTGAGAGTCTCAAATCAGCAACTTTAGGAGTTTCTGTGCTCCACCAAGTCTAGTCTTGGGAGACCTCTCCAAACCCAAGAAATCCCTATCTATTACATCAATACATGGTGAAACATCCCACTGCATAACCAATGCTATGGGAATTGTGCCCTTACCCTGTCTCGTATGTCAGAAACATCCTGAACTTTGAGGAGTGCACTGTAGCCACAGGACATAGGTGTGCAGAAAACCAGCTTTGCTTCAATTTTGCATTGGCTCAGATGGTTGCACTGGTGAGTATTGCAGGGCCTGCACTGAACTCTCAGAACAGGAAAGAGTTTTGATTTCAAAACATCCTTGTTAGAGAAATAAGAAAAAAAGTGTATAAAAGCCAGTTATTAATAAAACATATATTATGCCCACAGGAGTGAGAGCTCCTTCCTTATTGTTTAGATAGCTCATTTATTGTTGATGTCTCTCTTTCCACTGAGTGTGCACAGAAGCCCTGAAATCCTTTTACATTTTTAATAAGATTATTTTTTTCAAACTAGTGCAAGAAAACATGTATGCAATACTGCATAAATACTCTACAGAACTACATCATCAGAGGGAAAACATTCTCCAGTGTCTTCAGCTATCTGTGCTTCAAAGAGAATTGATGTTATGAGAGAAACTGTACAGTTTTTAAGTTCTGGTGAAGGTGCTTCTACTATGTATCTCAGTGTATTTATGTTTAAAGCATCTACATTATCTTTCAGTATTTGCATTCTAGGGGAAAGCGTTTAAGTGTTTAGTGAACATCAGTTCATTCTCCGGTGGCTAAAAGCCAAGAAAACCACACTACCATATATTACTGTATGAGTTTGTTGTAATTGGCAGTCTCTTATCAAGTGGAATAATGATCACCTCTACCCTTTCAGTAGAATGGAGGATCTTGGGAAGAAAGTGCTCTACATCTGTAGCCCCACACTTGTCTTACGGTTTAAACATGAATAGGAATCTCAACTGAAAAATAACACAGTTTGTGAAATACGTTTTTTAGTTCTTTGTTTTCAGTCTATAGTAAAGTAAATCATATATATATAAACATTCAGAAATCCTGTGGTGTTCGTCTTCAGTTTTGATTTTTTTTTCTTATCCTTTCACAGAGAAAGAAGTGCAGATGCACTACTCTAGTTTATTGTGTATCAGTTTGGTTTTGGACCCTGACTGTAAGTTGTTCTTTTGCACTAACCTATATCAGCATAAAAGTTCCACCATTCTCAGGTTAGTCATGGTTTGAGGAAGGATGGTGTAATGGGGTGGTCACCCGTTCCAGCCCTGGAAGGGTTAAAGCCAGCCCTGGGAGAGGGCTGGGGCTGTGAAGCAAAGCCTAGGCTGATTGGGGAAGGCAGTAACAGCTGGGGACATGCCCCAATCAGGCCCAGCTGATCCCTATAAGAGGCTGCAAGCCAGGAGCCCAAACTCTCTCTCTCTCTCTCTGCTTGTAGAGTGAAGGACCTGGCTGCTAGGGAGCTGAGCAGGGTACTGGGAGTGGAGCAGGGCTGGGGAAAGGCTAGAGGAGCTGGGGAGCTCCATCCTGGAAAACCCCCAGGCTGCGGGCCTAGCTGAGGGCCTAAGGCAAGTACTAGGGTTGCAAAGGGGCAGCCCAGCAATAAGTAGAGGCCGGAGGTCCAGACCCAACCTTGCCTATGATGAGTGGGGTACACTGCAATCTGCCCCAGGGTGCGGGGGTGAGTTGGTGACTGGCAGTAGCCTACGGCTGAGGTGAGGTGGGGGTAGTGGGTGGGGATTCCCCTGAGTGGGGAGACCTGGAGAAACAGTGGAAGTACTGCCAGGGGGCAGCACAAGTGACAGGGTCACCCGGGGTCTGGGAGGCACACGGAGGCCAGTGGTAGCGCAACACCGGCCAACAGGGGGGCATTCTGGAGGCTGGAAGGTAATTCCCCGAGACGATCAGCAGGAAGAGCCGCCGGGTGAGTCTGCGCCCAGTTACAGGTGGTTAGGGTACTAAACTAGAACTTAAGAAACCTGGGTTCAATTCCCTGTCTAGTGATAGCCTTCCTGCGTAAGCTTGGGCTAGTCACAAAAGGCATGTCTACACTTACTGGGGATTGACGCTGCTGTGATTGATGCTCCGGCAGTTGATTTAGCGGGTCTAGTGAAGACTTGCTAAATCGACCACAGATCACTCTCCTGTCAACTCGGGTACTCCACTGGAATGAGAAGAGTAAGAGAAGTCAACTGGAGAGTGTCTCCCGTCGACCCAGCATGGTGTAGACACCACAGTAAGTTGACCTAAGCTACATCAACTCCAGCTGCATGAATAATGTAGCTACATTATTAGTGTAGACCAGGCCTAGACTCAGATCCAAAAAGGTATTGAGATCAATGGCAGTTAAGTACCTAAATACCTTTGATGATCTGTAGCTTCAGTTCCACTTCTGTAAAGAGGAGGGTAATAGTATTTCATAGAGGGGTTGTGAGCCTGATAAATACATTAAAGATTGTGAGGTACTTAGAGCCCATGGCAAAGGGGTCATGTGACTTGTAAGTGCCATAGATGGGTACTGGGTGGTTGCTTTTCTTATCCAAGGGTAATTATTTGCTATCATTTTTAGGAGATCAGGTCACTCACACATGGTAACAAATCTGTGGCAAGCTAAGAGTTTATGGCTATCACTGTGCTGCACATTAGGGCAGAATTCATTGGACGAGCTTGTGAGGGTAGAACACAGACCCCTACTGCTTGAGCTAACAGAGAATCTCCATTAGATACTAGCAGGAAAGGACGAGACACACAATTGATTCCATCTACAGAGGGCAGAGCTCTATGCACGCACCACCAGTTCATGACAGCATTATTTACAGCCTTTTATATTATTACATGTTCAAACAAGGAGTGTTGGAGATGGATGTAGATTATCAAATTATTAATTATTGATTTTAAAATGATGCCTGCCCCATGGTGCTTACAAATTCATTTCACATATAATATAACAAGAGGGATGGCAAGACAGTGGAAGGAGTAGGGAAGGAGTGGATCTGCAGGTGGGATTTAGAAGATGAGAGGGATTGGCTTTGTGGATCTGCTCAAGAAGTGTGTTCCATGTGTAGGTACATCATGGAAAAAACACTGAGATTGTTATGGCAGAAGTGGACAAACCAGGGACCACTAGTGAGCAGAGCAAGCAGGGAGGTGATGGGATGAGACTATATCTGTTAAGCAGTGAGGAGCAGTGTTGTATAGGGCCTTAATGACATGATTTCTGAGTAGAAAGTCAAGAAAACTAGTGTAACCTAATAAGTTTTATATGAGAAAAATCTTTTTTTCCCCTTGAACTTTAGAGAAAGGACCAATAGGAGAGTGGAGGCAAAAGGGATTTGTTGTTCTCTTTTGGGAATCCCAAAAGTGGAAGGAAGAATTGAAATGTACCATACATGCTGATATGTTCTAAATAAATGGTTTCCACTCAGGATAAAGACCTAACGGCCACTGTGGGCAGCTCAATGCACAGTAGCAGACAAAAGCCAAGAAGATATTTGGTTACGTTAAGAAAAGGAAAGAGCATAATACTGAAAATATTATAGTGCCATTATATAAATATAATGTATGGCATGTGCTCACCTTGAGTATTGTGGGTTTTGTTCACCCCATTTCATAAAAGATATAGTGGAAATAGAGAAGGTACACTGAAAGCAATGAAAATTATTAGCAGCTTGGAAAATCTTCCATATGAGGGGAGATTAAATAGATTAGGACTATTTAGTGAAGAGAAGATATGATAGAGGTATATAAAACAATGAATTGTACAGAGGAGTTCAGTCAGTCACTCCTATTTAGTCTTTCCCATGAATCAAGAACAAGGGGAAGGACACACAGTGAAACTAAAAGCCAAAGAAATTAAAACTGCTATGATACAAGTAAAATACTTTCTTACAGGATGCATAATTAACCTCCAGAACTTGCCAGATATCACAGAGACAACGAACATAGTAGGATTTAAAAATGTATTATAGTCTTCTATGGATAATAACAGTTACAGTAGGATAAAAATGTGTATAGCATGAAAGCCACTAACTGCCTGGGTTGGGAAGAAACCTCCTCTATAGGCAGGTTATCCATAATTATGGGGTTTCTTGCATCTTCTCACCATAATGGTCGCTGTTGGAGACAGACTACTGAACTAATGGGACCACTGGTCTGATCTAGGTGGCAATTCATATTTTCAGGAGCAGAGAGTACAGCTACATAGGGCCAGAAACTCCAGTAGCAGATGTTTTGGTTGCTACTGAGCATGCTCAATAGCAGTTTAAAACCATTATAAGGACCATAAGAACAAAGTGTTCCCCTTAGGAAGGAAAAATCAGTTTCACACATACAGAATGGGAAAAGACTGTCTAGGAAGGAGTATGGCAGAAAGGAATCTAGGGGGTTATAGTGGACCACAAGCTAAATATGAGTCAACAGTGTGATGCTGTTGCAAAAAAAGCAAACGTGATTCTGGGATGTATTAACAGGTGTGTTGTGAGCAAGACACGAGAAGTCATTCTTCCGCTCTACTCTGCTCTGGTTAGGCCTCAGCTGGAGTATTGTGTCCAGTTCTGGGCACCGCATTTCAAAAAAGATGTGGAGAAATTGGAGAAGGTCCAGAGAAGAGCAACAAGAATGATTAAAGGTCTTGAGAACATGACCTATAAAGGAAGGCTGAAAGAATTTGGTTTGTTTAGTTTGGAAAAGAGAAGACTGAGAGGGGACATGATAGCAGTTTTTAGGTATCTAAAAGGGTGTCATGAGGAGAAGGGAGAAAACTTGTTCACCTTAGCCTTTAAGGATAGAACAAGAAGCAATGGGCTTAAACTGCAGCAAGGGAGGTCTAGGTTGGACATTAGGAAAAAGTTCCTAACTGTCAGGGTGGTTAAACACTGGAATAAATTGCCTAGGGAGGTTGTGGAATCTCCATCTATGGAGATATTTAAGAGCAGGTTAGATAAAGGTCTATCAGGGATGGTCTAGACAGTATTTGGTCCTGCCATGCGGGCAGGGGACTGGACTCGATGACCTCTCGAGGTCCCTTCCAGTCCTATAATCTATGAATCTATGAAATCTATGAATCTATTCTGGGAGTCATTTAAAGACATTGGCAACAGTAATCATGCAGGGATAATCTGCATTTTCAGGGGACTACGTCAGTTATAGGGTGACCCAACTCACCCCAAATAGTGAAATTCATTCTGTTCAGACAGCTAGTACGAGGCCTATGCACCACTTAACCCATCTTGAGAGATTTACCAATGTAATCAATATAATAGAGCCCTTGATACCAATACCATAAGTCCAATTTGTTTAAACTGTTAGCTCATTGCAGTACAATGGAGATAAATTTAAAATATAGTAATAAATTGGGATTCTCAATATTTTATGATTGCAAACAAACCCTCATTATTTATGTACTTTATGGATGATTTGCTCAGTGCAGTGCAGTGGTATTCACTAGCTGATGAAGCTAAGTAAATGCAAACACTATCAAGGGAATCTCTAGATTGCTGTTTGTTAACTTCATATACTATGTTTTGTGGGGGTTCTCTGTGCATATGTACATAGTATCTCAGATTTATACTTTATAGTGGAGTGCCAAAATATTATATTACAACGTATGCCCTTTTCAAAATGTACTAGGTGGCTTGAATGTATAATTCAGAGATTATAGGAAATACCTAAAATGATTAATATAGTTATAAACTGCTTTTTTTCACCAGCCTGAAATACTAATGTGCTTAAAATTCCTATTTGCTCCAAAATGTTGAAGTCAAAATAATAACTATATAAGATCAGTAATGGAGAAACCAAGTCATAGTGTGTAATATGCGATCTAACAGAGGTCAGAAATAGTTCAGACATACTTAAGGGTTTGCTTTAGCTGCAAATAGGCTTAGTGGTTCCCTGGCCTACAAAAACGTCATAGCTTCCTGCCCTCTGCAGCTGCAGATGCTAATCACAACTCTTTGGGGGAAATCCCTTCTCTTCAGAGGCTCTGGGACACAATATATGGAATTTGGTGCTGCCTCCTTCTCCAAAATAGCCTTCAGCTCTGCTCATTCAACTACCATATATGGTAACGGGGCAGCTGATAATGACACTAAGGAGAATGGGTATCCCCCTAGCTACCTTGCGGTTTGAGTTCTTCCTTGGATAAACTGCAATGGAACCATGAAATCAAAACAATGGCTAAATGAAATCTAAGGATAGGCTCCTACTTGACCCAAAGATCAAGCAGGAGGCAAGCTGGAGAAAGACATTCATTCTGTCCATTTGGCTTTACCCTGAGTTTAAGAGGAAGATATTGCAAAATTTCACTCTCTCCCCTCACCGCATACCAGAGCCAGGGCTCCAGCTGAGCCCAAACGTCTATACCACAATTAAACAGCCCCTTAGCTGAGTCTCATGAGCCCGAGTCAGCCAGCATGGGCCAGCCACGGGTGCTAAATTGTAGTGTACACGTACCCAGAGAGACTAAGGGTGGAATCCACAAAGCTACTTAGGAGACTAAACCCAGATTTAGACACCCAATTCCCTATTGTGATCCACAAAACTCCTGCCAAACCCTGTAGGCACCTAAACTCACTCGGTGCTTACGTTTTTCAAAGGAAAAATTCCCTAGGCACCTAAGTTTGAAATGACCCACTCCAGAGGATTTGGCTTGGAAGTCATACTAAGTCTGGCCCTCTTGCAATTTTTATCCGGTGATAAACTTGAACATCATCTATTATATATGGCTTGTACAGTACTTAATTCATTATTTGTGACTGAGCACAAAGCGGTTCTGATTAATATTTGAAGGGGATACAGCTAACACATTTGGGCTAATCATTTTAGCACAATGGAACATTTTACCATTAGCATAAAGCTAGTCTGTGCAGGAGGCAGAGCTTTCTGAGGAGCTGGTCCAAGATTGTGGAACAAACTCTGCCTTGAATTAAGGACCCTCCCAAACCTCACCACCTACTGCTACAAGTGCAAGGTGCATATCTTTGACCTGCCTTCTCTAACATAAACAAATAGCAGGGTGTACCTTTAGAAACCCCAAACCAAAACCCTAGTAAAATAAACCATTGCGAATGCAATTTTCCCCATAGGGGAGAGGATGAGAGAGAGAGAACAAACCATGTGTACAGATGTTGGGGCTAGCTCCACAAAAGAAATTAAGACATTGCAATGCCTAACTTTTAGGCACCCTCCCACCTAGTGGAATCCACAACCCTGAGTTTAGAGTCTAGGCTCCCAGTACAATGCATGGGGAGAGTTAAGTGCCTAAGAATGGGATTCACAGAAGCCAGGAAACTGACTAGGATAGCTAGTAGGAAATGCCGAAAGAGGGAGATGGCCCTAAGCCCTGCCCCTCAAAGGGAGCTAGGCACCTAACACAGGCATGTGGGAGGCACTTCTCTCTACTTGGGAGCCTAAGTGTTGAGCCTTCTTCTGGCTTTATGTGCTTACAGTGGGTGGTGGTGCTGTAGGAGACCTAGGTTTGAATCCCTATTCTGTCTGACTTGAACCCAGGTTTCCCATGTGAATGCCCTTCTCAGCAGATGGTTGGATATTTTGGGGTGAGTCTCTAAAATATGTATTGGAGCAGAGTGAGAATGACTCCATAGTCTAGTATTTAGACCGGGGTTCTGGTCCCTGCTCCAAATCAGGCAGAACAGAGATTTAAGCCTAGGTCTCCTACATCCCAGCTGAGCCCTCTAACCGTTGGGATAGTGGTTACAGAGAGAGCAGCCTTTTGTGCACATTAGGCATATATTCTGAGGATGCCTACTGGATCAGGCCCCCACAGGTGAGGGAACCCCTAGTTTGAGAATCCTGCTGTGGCTCAGGCGCTGAGCTGAACAGCGCCACCAGGACTTAGGCAGCTTTGTTCTTGCCCACTGGCAGAAATTTAGGCACCTCCAGGTTTAGGTGGCAGTTGAGCAGGGGTTTTGAGGATCTCAGTGGCACCTAAATGATGGACTCAGGGACCTAAAGTGGCAGTTAGGTGTGTAAGTCCCTTTCTGGGTGCAGTTCTTGAATAGTACGGTTATGGAGGTGGTATAAGAACCTATGCAGAAGAGAATAGATTCAGACTCAAATATATGAATAGCTCTACTCACTACATCCTTGACTGGCTTTGTAACTTTTGCCTCTGGAAGCTGTTATTTTTTAGTTTATTATTGACTTGTACAGCAGACCAGCCTAGTAAATAGCTCAACCTGTCCTGGTGCCAGGATCTATAAGCTTTTGGGGTCTGTATGTCCCAGAAGGCAGCAGATACTTTTATATGAATATGGCTTTAAGTTTCTAAATTAGTTTAATTTTTGTAATTCAAGAATGCCTTAAGCCACGTTTCCTTGAAACATGAAAAAATAAAAACAGTTCGGTAACAATCTCACTTGAATCAAGAACTGCAAAAATAGAACCTTTATCATCAGCACAGCACATCCAAAAATGTCTTTGTAAAATAAATCAAATTATATGAGTTAATTGATTCCAGGCAACATCAGCAACTGCAGGTGGAAACTGAATAACAGGATGTTTATTAATGAAGGACTATTAATCAAAATTGACAATACCAATTCCTGTTTCTTTTATTTGAATTCTACCTGCAATGGCCAGAGACACATTTGTCAACTTTTTAAATACAGATTTGTAAGAAATGGAAATATTTAACACTTGGGATTTTATCCGGAGATATAGGGCTATTTGTTTAAACAGTGAAAGGATATCCTAAATCCAATGTGACAAGCAATGCCAAAGATGCCAGTGGTAATTAATTAGCACTTAATTTAGACCACAGAACAACAGGATATGGAATTGGTGCTCAGTGCCATTTCCCCTTAGGCTCCATCTCATGAGGGTCAGGAGTATGGCTGTTGTGTTGAAGGTCAGTAAATAAATTGGGGGAACACATTGACACTGGACTTTTCATGATAGATATCCTTCACCCTTGTAACTGCTTCTGGCTATCATTGACGAGAAAAGGACTGTGATTGTTTTGTGAGGAATGCTGTGTACTAGTGTGAGTCAAGCAAGGTAGAGTTTGAGCTCACATGTCACATACTACTCACACTAGATGCTTCCTACAGAAACAGAACTATTGCAGCATGTATCTGTCCTGGAAATACACTTTTAAACACAACTGGGAAAGCTTGAGGAAGCTTGACAAGCACGCAAATTCACTTAAAAGAGTTCTCAAATTTGCTAGCTTTGTGAGTTTGCTTTTAGCTTAAGCTTAATTACAATTAATGGAAGATTTTAAAGTGAGGGGAGAAATTAGGTCAGCAAGCAAAAATGCACACATTTCTTCATTATGCTGTGGACTTTGTCTCTAATAATAATATACAGCACTTGTTTAGAACTGTCCATCCATAGATCTCAAAGGTGGGGTTAGCATTATTATCCGCATTTTACCAATGGGGAAACTGAGTGTCTGAGATGCTAAGTGACATTTCCATAATCACACAATGAGTCTATGCAGAAACTAAATACCAGATCTCCTGACTCCTAGTCCATTTTCCTAGTCATCACATATGGCCACCTTTGGACAACATGTTCAAAACAGAACGTGAAAAGCATGCACAAGGGCCTGCAAATGAACTAGTAAGGTTGTACACAATTGCACATAATTGGAATGGTTTATTTTAAATATGCTGGTGAGAAAAATAAAAAGCGGCTATAACCCCTGGCATTGTGTACAATAATAGAATCCTCATCCTTCATAGCAGGCTTAGTGCTTCAGCCAGACAGTGCTATCACTAACCCTCTCAGCTGCTCTACTCTTCTCCCAACAACTGCAAACTCTGGGGAAGGAGATGGATTTGGCATACATAGAGAGGGGGATATGATACTGCCTGATACAAATACTCATATAGCCCATTTTTTTCCCTTTGCAGTTCAGTGGCCATGAACATTGCTGTTCAGATACCAATAGTTTTCTCAAGTTGCCAGCAACAAATGATACCCTGCTACACTTCAGCAAGTCATATTTTCTCCCAGGATACCAGATGTAGAAACACTAGAAATGGTAGTGTGACCCCTTCACACAGATTTAATTGGTACTGCAGATCCTATGCTGACTGCGCTACCACAGCTTTATATAGTAGTTTCCCCAGCAGGGCTGTGTTGTCTCATCAAAGAAATACCTGACCAGACTACAGCCCTCAGAAAATATCCCAAGGAACCATTGGGTTAAGTATTTATCTTTGCTTTCACATCACCATACTCCTCGCAGTGCCCTGTACATATCACCTCTCGAGCCCCTGAATGAAAGTGCCATTGAAGTCAATTACAACTTCTTCAGAAGTGTGTTTTTTACCCACAAAAGTTTATGCCCAAATAAATCTGTTAGTCTTTAAGGTGCCACTGGACTCCTCGTTGTTTTTGTGGATACAGACTAACATGGCTACCCCTCTGATAATTGAAGTCAATCGCAAAACTCCCATTGCTATCCATTCCTTAGCCTGTTACAGTGTGCAGTCATGGTCCTTTTGTGTTGAAGCTGCAATAATCCTACTGGGGGCAAAGATGTGGACCCAGAATATGTTTCCAGTTTCTGACTTAATGCCCACATGTAGTCATTTGGCTGAAATTTTCACATTGGGAAGCTCAACTTTAGGCAACCTGTCTGAAAATGTATCTGTTCCAATGAGTCTTGAAAGCTCTGAGGACGAACTTAGCTTTATCCTGCCAATAAATCATAATATTTATCTAGTATCATGTGTAACCCCTTTGGGGTTTAGAAAGCATAGCCCTTTAAATCTTTTTCCTAAGGGGAGGGGGAGAGTAAGCAAAAAGGAGGGAAACTTCAGGGGGCAGCGCGGGAGCTCCAGGGAGAGGGAGAGGCAGCCTGCAGGCCCTGGAAAAGTGAAGCAGCAGAGAACCTGCCTGAAGCCTGGGAAGGACAGGGCCAATCGGGGACACCCCAGGACAGGAGCCAGGAGGAGCACTGGGCCAGGGAGGAATTGCCCGAGAAGGACAGGCCAGAGCTGGACCCATTATCACTGCTGCCCAGAGCTGCATGGGGCTGTGAGTACTGGGGCTTGTGACTCTGCCTTGGGGACAAGGAGGGAGGCTGTTAGCTAGTTAAGTAGGAGGTGGTCGCTCTGTATGGCTTTGCAGAGAGCGGCAGAAGAGGGCACCGGAGGGGTTTGTTTGGGGGAAAGTTCACTGGCGCCGAAGACAACCAGGAGCACCCAAGACTCACCACTGGACTGGAACTTTGCTCAGGACTTCTGAACTCTGTGTGCAGACACATTGCTCGGTGTCTGCCCTTCCAGACTGTGCTACCACTGGGCCTGTGGGGCCTTCGCTTGGATGCAGCCCTGTCTTACTGCTACCCCTATATTTCCCCTTGTTGTTTTTCTCCTCTCATCCCTCTGTAAATAAATATTTCTCTTGTTATATCCACTGTACTTTTCTTGTGAGTGTGTGTGTTCACTCTGGGGGGTTTGGAACAGGTGCCCCTGGGGTGGAAGGAATTTCTCCTGCTGCATTCCTGCGCGTGCCTTCTCTTGGCCAGAGCTGCCTGCAGAGAAGACTCCATCTTGGCCACGAGGGCGCTAAAGTTATACATGAACAAATGTTTCTGTTCTATATGGCATGGGATGTTCTTTGGAGTTGTGATCAAGAAGTGTTGGCAGCGAATGGCTTCATAAGGGTCATAGCACAACTGCACTTCCCGTTCTGTGAACTGCTAGATATATATGTTCTCTATAGAGTACGCCATTTTAGGTGATTCCAACACCTGAAAAAAATGAGTGTATTGGCCCACTAATGTGTGTCGTTCCCCCCACCAAAAAAATAAAAATCAAACCAAAGACCCATTCCTAAATCTTTGTCCTACAGTCTCCCTCTCTTGTTGATAGGATGAAGGTCTATGCATATAGGTCTGCCTAAGAGCAATGACTGAGTATGGTATGTGAACCCTCTACAAGCTACTAGTGCAGAGGTGGGCAAACTACGGCTCCTCCTCTGCTGTCCCCCCTCCCCCGCAGCCTCCACTTGCTCCGCTGCCAGTGCAATGCTCTGGGCGGCAGGGCTGTGAGCTCCTGGGGCAGCGCAGCTGCAGAGCCCAGCCTGACCTGGTCTCTGTGCTGCATGGTGGCAGCGGCGGTGGCAGCAGCGTGGCCCTGCTCCAGCCGGGCAGTGCGGCTGTAGCACTGCCAGCCACCGGTGCTCCAGGCAGCGCAGTAAGGGGCAGGGCCGGCTCTAGGATTTTTGCCGCCCCAAGCAAAATCAATTTTGGCCGCCCCTCCCCCCCCGTTTTTTTCTTACCCCACCCCCAGCCCCGCCTCAGCTCCACCCCTTCCCCAAATCCCCAGCCCTGCCTCCTCCCCCCAGGCTCTCAAGCCTAGGAGGGAGGGGGAGAAGCGGCGCGCGAATCAGCTGTTTTGCGCACCGTGGTGTGCGAGCGGCGGCAGCAGCGGAGGTGAGCTAGGGCGGCCGAGGCACATTTTTAGGGGCGGCAGGGGTGGCATTCTGGCGCTGGCCATGCTGCCCCTAAAAATGTGCCGCCCCAAGCACTGGGGGGGTTGGATAGAGGGCAGGGGAGTTCGTGGTGGTGGTCAGGGGGTGGGAGTGTGGATAGGGTTCGGGGCGGTTGGGGGGGGAATAAGGGGTTGAATGGGGGTAGGGGTCTCGGGGGAGCAGTCAGGAAGGAGAGATGGTTGGATGGGATGGCAGGGGGCAGTCAGGGGAAGTGGGCCAGGCCACGACCCCTAACCGGCCCTTCATACAATTTACGAAACCCAATGCGGCCCTCAGGCCGAAAAGTTTGCCTGCCCCTGTAGTGGTGCAACATACATCCATAAATTTGTATCAGATTTGAAAGATGCTTTAATGTGCCTCTCAGCATCACAGTTGCTTCAGCACTGATATCAAATATGAATGGAATGAGGGTATCTCTTAAATACACTAGTGAATACATGCCACCCAGAGTTTTTGATTTATTTAAACTTATTTACATTTCACATCCTCATGAACAATGTGCTTATAATGTCAGCATTGTCTTTTCCACTCACACTTTGTCTTGTCCACTCACCTTAGCTAGATATTTATTCTTTATGCACATATGTAGCCCATTGCGCTAAATACATGAAATGTCTGGAATGGGTATTTTCCATGCATCCTACCTCCATAGAATGCACCTTTTGCAGGAACTGCAAGTTGTGTAAGTTTCCATGTCTTCCCAGTTTTAAATGGGATTTGGGTAGCTCATTGGCCCTCTTGGGTGTTCAACTATCCATCTTTCTGCAGGATTGTTACAGTGGGTCATGTGATCGTGGCTGAACCCATCCTAATTGCCTCAATGCTCTACAAATGTCCACTGTTCATTTTCTGTCATGCTAAACTCACAATTTCTGGTTTCCTGCCTCAGCCCCATTAAATACTAGTTTAGGCAACGAGTTTGTAATCGTGCGAATGTCTAGAACTGAAGGTGATCAAGAAATAAGGCTTATTTTTGCATTACATTTGTTTCTAATTGTGATAATCCAAAGCTACAGTACCTGGCTGATTTGCCACTGGAGTGCAGCTCCCTGGGAGTTTTCCTGGCATAGGGGAAGCTGCAGAGAGTGTACAGTCAGCTATGCCAACTCTACGCCATAGGCTAAAGGAGCTCCTGGATAAGGGGGGCATAACATGGGCCTGCTGAAGCAAGAAGAGGGTGTGTGGCAAGGGCATTGCCACATGCTGGCCAGAATGGCCATAGTGTCTGTTGCAGCAGGGTGCAAATTAGGAGACAGAACTGTCCAACATGTGCTGGGGGGCTGAACTACTCCCCAGCAAACCCCTGGATTAGGGGATATGCAAAAGTGAGGTACTTCCACGTTAATTCCTACATGGCACTGAGCTTAGCCTCCAGTGTGGTCAGGGTCAAATGGCTGGCTAGAAGGTTGCAGGTTTCTGTGTAACCTCTCCTTCAGATACATTTGAAAAAAGTCCTCAAATCACTGCCAGCTTTCATGTAAATTTCCTTAGAATAGTAGTAGGCGAGGGGGCTTAAAGTGCACCATATCTGAGTGGCTGTGTCATTTCTATTAACCCTTTAAATGAGTACTCAGCTGCAGCTTGTGTGTAGCAGCAGCACGCTGATAATGGAATGTCCGCAGTGGAAAGAGGAGACTCCAGATATATAGGATACTACTACAGGTGTGCTTTGCCCAATGTGTAGTTAGGCCGTACCAAAGTGGTTAATGGTTCATTCTCATAGTCTCTAAGGCCCAGATTTGTTAAGGTATTTAAGCGTTACTACATTCAGTGGTGCAGTGCCTAACTGATATAGGAGCCTAAATCTCATTTTCAAAAGGAGCAAAAATCCTCCCATGAGCTCATGGGATTTTGGCTCCTAAGTGCCTAAATTCCTTTCAAAAATGAGTTTTAGGCTCTTTGGCATTGCAATGCCAAGGGCAGCAACGCCTAAATACCTTTACAAATCTGGGCCTAAATTCCTTGTAAACAGTGAGCTTTCTTTGCACTCGCCCCTTGGTCCTTGCACTGAGCTCACACCTGGAGGAAAGATGAATTCAGCCAAAAGACAACTCTGGATCCTTATATTCCTCCTATTTGTCCTTCAAGACCTTCTGGTTGGACTTGCAGATCTCTACTTACCTGCTCTCTGGAGTTTTTCTGAAATATCAATAGGAATTTCAGTAATGAGGAGGATTAAGTTAGGCTGTGACTGTGCTGGTCGCCAGATAAATACAAACTACATGTGTTTTGTACAGGAAGCCCCCGCACTATTTCCAGCCGCTAGATATAACTGTAAATTTCTTAGGGACAGTAGATATTAATTCAAGTGTAATCTGAGTCCAGTGTACAGAAAAGAATGATCCATTCAGTCACTAGGAGAGTGTATGGATCATAGTTCTGTGACAGTGCAACATTACCCAGTATCTATCTAAAATGTAAAACTAGATAGCATCTAGTATTATGTACGGTAAATATAATGTGGAGCATAATCCTGTCTGGAGACAGGGGCTCAGATTCTGCATTCTGCTTTAGCCCCTTTATGGCACTCCAGAGGTGTCAAGGGACAGACAGCTAACGAAACCAGCGGCTCAGGAATATCCAGCATAAAGGGGTTTGCAGTTGGCGTAGAGGTTCCAGAACAGCTGTATGCCACCCGTCTTACAGCCCTCAGTGTAGCAACATGCCATGGTAGGGAGGGGGCAAGGCGAGAGCATCTAAATTCTGAGTATGAAATCAGGCTGAATAAGCATGCTATCGGTGAGACGATTATCTGAAACAGCAGGACCCTTTCCACTCCTGCCTGCAGCATCTATGCAAGGCAGAGCTTCTCTCGATCATTCCCTCCCAAAGTTTTGGTTTTCTCTACCTTTTTCCTTTACCCTGACAGAGGCTGTTTCTAGCAGTAGCAGAGTGGGGCAGACTACCCTGATGAGTACTTCTCTCCAGGCTGCTCTTCTCCTTCTCCACAGCTCTCTCTCAGAGCTGGGAATGGAGCAACTGACAGAAGTGCTGGGCAGGAGACAGGTAGCTTCTGACAAAACAGCAGCAGTGCCTTCTAGTTGCTGGGTGTGAGAACTGTAAAGGAAAAATCCCAGCTTCTGAGACAGAGGCAACTTGTTGGGACTTGTGACACAGGAGAGGATACATCTATCATACACTCAGCTGTGGGTTAGCCATTCCACAGATTTATGACTTTACATTGCATCATAATGGATAATGTATGAAAAGATAAATATTTTCCATTTAGTAACATCTTGCTGGGTTTTCATCTAACTCCATAATTTTAATTATAAAATGAACATAACCTGTATCAAATTATAAATATGTTAACATATTGAACAAGGAGAAGAAAAATAAGCACCAGATTTCATGCTATACAGGCACATGAAGGTATGGTAAAAAAATCTGGTTTCCTTGACCACATTGTCATAATATGCATATATAACTGCTTATTGAATCCAGGCTGTGTAGACAACAGCAAGAACACTGGCTCCATACCATCACAATGCATGCCCACAACAAAGAGGAGGAAAGAATAGGCTCTTTCATTGTGTGTTTCTAAGTATTACCAACATAAGGGCTAAAAACATTACCTCTGTCTGAAGTATATCTATGTATCCATGCATAAGTTATTAACTGTGCTCCCTGAGCACAGTTGCTGAAAATATTAATATATTCAAATTATATTCTAGCTACTGCAAAAACAGTAGATCAGACAAATGTATTAAAATCTCTTCAGACAAAAGAAGTGTTATTTATATAGTTTCTCCCCTTTTTACTTAAAGTCTTGAACATAAACCTTCATCATATATAACATACTAGAAAGCAAGAGGATCCTTAGCTATCTGAATGTGGATTTAAGTTCAAATGTAACCATAGCACGCTATTATACTTCCCATAAACAAAATTTCACTGATATTATGTGACTTGCACAAGAGCAAGAAAGAAGCAAAAATACAATGCTGACTGTAATGCAAGGATGCCTTCTTTCAAACCTGGCAGGACAAAACACCCTGGACCAAATCCTGAGGTTTGGCCAAACTGCACACAGCAGGAATTGGGAGTTGCAAAGATGGCGTAAAGCCATGTTTGCCTGCCCCTGATCCTAGGCACCATGTGTAGAGCTGGTTCCCTGGCTTAATTTAGAGAAAGATAAGGGCTGGTTGAGTTTCTCAATTACTAACTGCTCTAAGGGGCCAGAACTGCAACCAGAGGTCAGCACAGTCATGCCAAAGTCTCCTTTGCTACAGCTATGCCCCTTTTTCTCTGTTATACCAGCAGCGGTGGCCAGGAGAGTGGAGTAAAAGCTTTTTTTGTCACTGGAGGATTCCCCCTTTGCATTGGTGTGATCCTCCTGGGGACAGACTCTCCAGTTGTGGGATTAGATTACAGCAATAATGCAGCAGAAAGTGGCTGCACCCACATGCAAGAATCTGGCCTATTGACTTTAATCCTAAATATTTAGCCAGTGTGCATGGTGAAATTTCACCAAGCTGACATCCAGGTCCTCATCCAGATCCTTTAGACAGCACTAAACTGTTGGTTAACAAATATGAGAAGCTATTTCAAGTTAAAAGGCCTTTGCTGTGGTCAATAGCCAGTCATCCATAAAATACTTCCCTTTCAACCACGGGTCAGGATTTCTGAATGCCTTGCAAAGAGATACTATGTATGTGACAACACTCTATTGCTATGCAGATTTGCATCTCTGCCAGTGGGTGTACTAAGGCCTTTTATCGGTGACAACGAACAAAGTAGGTGGTCGTCTACCTCTTTTCTCACTTAAAAAAAAAAAGATGACACTTTTTCACTGTCTGAAATGATTATGGAAGCAGAGATACTGGTTTAACTCACTATGAATTATTAGTGGAAAAGTGGGTCTGAGAAGTATGTTACATCTGAAATATTTTTCGTCACTTGAACATGTGCTGTCCAGAGCTGGCCCTGTTTTACCAGTCACAGGGAACAAACATTTCACATTCACAGATGCTCCTAATTTGGTGCGGTTTGGAGTGTAATTTAGATCAAACGTATCCATGTAAATGAGTCAGGGTTTCTTAATTAGGTGCTCTAAAGAAAAAAACTTGGACCACATCAGTAGGTGTGGGTGTGGTGCCCACAATACTGGAGTTTTTCCTATAGACAAAGCTTAGTTTCATTCAGGAATACTGTAGGTCTTTTCGTTTTTTCAGGCATAATAATAAATCTGCAGATGGCATAGACATAAAGACGCTACTTCAGAGGAGCTGTCTAAAAACACTGTCTCTTTGGCAAAAGCCTTAAAGTAGGTCATTCTGCTGTGATTTAGGTTTATATTTCATTGCCAGCTTTTTGTTCCTATTATAAATAGGGTGCATTCCAGTCCACAGATTTGCTCTTAATTTTTTCAAACTGGTCTTTGTTTACGAGGATTTGTAGATCTTCACAAGAAAATGGCCAATATCCTGTTAGAAGTACAAATACTGCAGTAGACCACAAAAAGAGATGTATGTTGCTGATAATTTGGAGATGCTGAAATGTGAAATGCTACTCTCTGAAAGCAAAAATCTATTGATTTCTCTTAGTATGATGATTGAAACGGTTGTTGCATGTTTTGCAATGTGTGAAAAATGATCTGATCTAATA
Source organism: Trachemys scripta elegans (assembly GCF_013100865.1). NCBI lineage: Eukaryota > Metazoa > Chordata > Testudines > Emydidae > Trachemys > Trachemys scripta. Next base: position 21,381,571 of record NC_048308.1, on the reverse strand, counting down.
TGTTTTCAATGGGGTATATCCATTGGCCTGGTTGATCAGAATTTGTTTTTGAGTTCATATATTTGCCAGTGACAAGCATGTATTTTATATATCTCTATCTATCATTCTAAAAAGAATATCAGGATCTGTTTTTCCCATCAAAATGCTGGGGATCTACTTGCCAAACTCTCACTAACATTAATGAGTTACCTGCATAAATTCTCTTTCAATTGATGGTAGAATAGATCTCATTGTGTTAAATTAATTATTTTGTACAGATCACTGACATTTGGCATTTGTCTTTTGTTTTTTTAAATAAAATAAAATCCCAATGAAGATTTTAAGAATGAAAAACTGCAATTAACCCCTTGGTGACTTGGTTCTGCACTCCAACATATTGGAGCCCAATGTTTTAAGATACGAAGGCCTTGGCTACACTTGCAAGTTGCTGTAAAGCCGCCCCCAGCGCTGTAACTCACTCCCCGTCCACACTAGCAAGGCATTTGCAGCATTGTATCTCCTTGGTTGCAGCGCTGCATGTACTCCACTTCTCCAAGAGGAATAGCGTCTGCAGCGCTCTTTGGGGTCTACCACAGTATAAATTTTAATCAAAATGTAACTATTTTTATCACTGTATGTTTTTACTGTAACTTCAGTTCAGTACATTTGCAAAATGGTGGCACGTAGAAAAAGTACCAGGTGTCATCACTTGCCAGATTCTTTATGAGAATTAGGTTTTTTTAAAGTCAGCAATAAAGGTAGAAAGTATATCTAACCTCACAGGAAAATATGACTTGCACTGTTATATTTTCCCTAAAACACTGAGAATTTGCCAAGTTCACATGTTACTGAAGAATGAGTGATCTTTGAGGAATGTTTTATTCACGTTAAGAATTGCTATGTGTGATCGTAGGGGACTCCATGATATACATACACACTTTAGCATTTAAAATGATAGCAATGTAAAGATACCCAGGAAACCTGGTTTTGTTGCTCTTCTGACTAACAACTTTGTTTTCTTTTCAGTCTACTCTCTTAGTGCACACGTGCTGAGATGCATATTTTTCATATATTGAGAGTGGCCACATACTGGCGGAGGGAGAAGTCGTTTAATAAATTATACAGAAAATGTACTTAATGGGAGAGAAATGGATTCAACTCCTTTTCTGAGTAACCTAAAGGAAAACTGCGCTTAGCTAGACCCAGTATTTTCATTGTTTGAATTCCTCTTTGAATCTTTTATATAGATGAGATGGTGATCAGTTGTTTTCCATGTTCACCAAAGGCAGGACAAGAAGTAAGAAGCTTTATTTGCAGCAAGGGGAATTTAGATTAGATATAAGGGAAAATGTTCAACTCTAAGGTTAAGCCCTGGAACTGGTTACCCAGGCTTGCTGTAGAATCCCCTTCACTGAAGGTTTTTAAGGACTGGTTAGACAGACATCTTTCAGTGGTGCTCTAGAAATACTTAGTCCTACCTCAGTGTGGGGGAGATGGACTTGCTGACCTTTGAGGTCCCTTCCAGCCCTACATTTCTATGAAACAGTAAGTGCATGTGTTGTGTGCACAAAAGTGCCTCCATGATATACTTTACATTTAGCCTTTCAGTGCCTGAAAAAGGTATTGAAAATTTCATATGATGCTTAAAATCCTAAACCTACAAGTGTCCAGCATCCTTGACTGCCATTAAAGTCCTTTGGGGTAAGAGGGTAGGTCCCCGGCCACTAGGTGTATTACCATCCATTCACAATCATGCTTCTTTTCTCCTCTTCAGATTCTCAGCATTGCTTACCTTGCTCCATTTTGCAGCAGTGGGACTAAAAGTGTCCTTGTTCCCATTGTTGCTGTCCTGACCCTTTAGCACAAAAGCTAAGAGGGGGACTCATGATCCTAAGTAAGGCCCTGATTCAGGAAAGCATTTAAACACTTTCCTGCTTACATTCTGTTGATTTCACTTACTTACTGTTTGCTTATGTGCTTTCCTGTATCAAGACCTAAATCCCCATTCACCTCTGTCATCAGGCCTCCTGCAATCTCTCTGAGGTCTGCTGAACTTCTCTGCATCGTAGAGTGCTTCATAATGACTATCTAAGCCTGATGAATTTTGCCTGATTTTGAGTTTCTTTGTGAAAGTTTCACCGTTGTATATGTGATTTGTTCTGCTATGTAAAAGAGAGTTTTCCTGAGCCTAGATTTACTATCTAAGCCTGTTTAAACCTGCTGGTATAGTACATACTTTAATAAATGAAAATCACATGTGTAACTTGCATCTTTTCTCCTCCACTAAAAATAAATATGGAAATTTTGCAGACATCCCATGCTAAGTATTACTAGTTGTCATACAATAGCTTTAATTTCTGATTTATCCTTGGCATTCTGGGTATTGCTGCTGGACTTGTCATCACATTGTCATTCCTGCCTCTTGCGTGGGCTATTGTTCAGCAAAAAAATGTGACTCCTTTTTTAAAAAAAAATAGGTAAAAATAAATCTATTTTGTTAAATGCAGTTTCCAGAATCCGGTGCTCTTTGGAATGCAATACAACTGACCCATACTGCGGTGTTTGTTTGTCTGTTTTCAGTCACTGGATGCTCTGCTGTTCATGGTGCTATAAGGAAGCAGGGAGCCAATTTTTTTTTAAATCAACTAATAGACAAACCTCTGTAACACTTTCATGCCTTCTGTTAGAGAATATATTAGGTTACAGTGTATTTGCTGTTGTTTTCGATCAACACCACTACTGCTTAACTAGGGACTTATTTTTAGTGATTCAAGTCATTATTATTAAAGAACTAATGGTTTTAATGGGGGCCAGGATTCTGATAATTTCATTTCTGACTGAAAGGAGAAAAAAGCCTGGATTGGAAGTGAATGCATGTAGCATAGCAAAACACAAGTGGCCTAAAGCATAGGAAAAACGGAGTGAACTAATTTTGCAGAATCAAAGGTGAATCAAAAGGAATTGGCTTCCACATGGACAAGGCAGCCAGATAGGCCACAGTACCTGATCCACGTGATAAACCAAGAGGCAACTGCAAAACTCCCCAGACAACTTGCCTGAAGTGCTTGCCAAGGAGCCAGATGCTACTGCTGAAAGAATATCGTCCATACTTGGGCATCTGGGTTCGATGCTTTCCACTTAAAGAAGTGGGGAGAGGGATTGCTAAAAGGCATCCTGGTCACTGTCTTTTTGTTTAATTATTACAAAATATACTTATTAATATAGTAAATAATATAATATAATATTATTAATATAGTAAATAATGCTTTTGAGGGGAAGTATGAAATTAAGGCTCATTTGATACTTTTAGCTCTTTTAGGTTAGTGCATATTAGATTAGAGAGGCAGAAAAAGCTTGTGGCTACAGCAGCAGACTCTGTGCAATGATTTTGAGCTTGCTGGCTCCGCCACTGACCTACTCTCTGACCCTGGGTAAGTCACTTAAATTCCCTGTGCCTCAGCTTTCCTATCTGTAACATGTTTATAATAATAGCTACTTCCAAGAAGGGTTAGTTAGTTAATGTTCAAAAAGCACTTTGGGATTCCTGGATGGAAGGTGCTGTTTATTCCTCACTTGAGATTACAAATCTCAGGTTGTGAATTAGTTGCTGTGGAGATAGTGATTTCACAAATAGAAGGTGGTTAATTCATTTAGGATGAAATTCACCCTTATGCAGAGGGCCAGTGCATCATTGATGGCCTGTTTAAGCCCTCAAAATAGGACCTAAATGGGATTTATTGGTTTACGTAGACTTTGGTGGTTCCTAGACATAGCTGGCCCTCTGCACAGAGGTGAATTTATCTCCTGATGAAAAAACAGGAAGAAAGGCTAGAATGCTGAGCAGTCATAGACTTGTTTTCGTCAAAAAAGAAACAAGGATTTAAAGGGGCAGGGGGACACACACAATGCTGCATCAGTAGAATATGCTAATATAGGACGGGTCATATTCTGCAGCCTTTTTACAGAGAAAAAGTCCCACTAATTTTAGTGGGAGTTCTGCTGCATTAAAGATAGTAGAAATTGGCCTACAGTTTGTGTTTTATATTTTTATAGAATATGTCAGTGGCCTCTAAGATTCAACTACTTTTTTAAGACCATTCCTTGCAAAGCACTTGATGTGGCATTAAACTGGCATACGCCATATGATCTGTCTAACCAGCCCTGAGCTGTGTGTTTTTACCTTACATGTTATATGGACAGATTTCATGTAAAAGCAATGGGAAACTCAAGGTTTTGTCCTTCTGTTGCAAAATGCTTAAAACAGCAAGTGCCCCAAAAACCTGGTATCCCATTTGCACTGTAAAATAGAGCCACACTTGCCGTAATGGGTGCTACTCTCTGGATTTAATAAATGACATTGTGATAATACAATTTAATTTGCAATGTTAGCTGTTTCCCTTTAAAAGAACTTGAGGTTTCTTTAATGTGTGTTCTGTACATGAGTGAACTCGGTGCAGTTTAGATCTTATGGATGTTCTGTGAAACAGACAAGCCTGGTAGTGTGGGCAGACACTACACCTACTTTCCAGTTCAGTTCTGTCACTACCTCACTGTTCTGTTCTGCTATTACAGCACTAGACCTCTCTTGCACAGCAATGACTGATTGTGTCAGATATTCTGGATGCACTTCTAAAGACTAGAAAGAAAGACCCTTCTCCTCAAGTTCATTTCACATCTGTTCTGAACCTACTTCTCCAGAACTGAAAAGCCATAGATAGAATCTGCTGTGCAACCTTGCTCTCACCAAGATTGATAGTATCAATTAGGCTAAGAGGCGTCTTCCTTATAAAGGCCAAATCCTCTCACCAGTGCCAAGCGTACGTCACTGGCTACCTCTACACTTGGAGCTAAGGATGTGATTCCCAGCTTGCACAGACATATTTTAGCTGTCGTCAGTGGAGTAGCATGGTAACATTGGGGGTGGCAGATGGACTAGCTGCCCTGAGTACGTATCAATGGGGTTTGGGCAGGCTTGTACATGGGTGGCTAGCCTGTGCTGCTGCTTGCTGCTGCCTATGCTACCATAGGTATACTATTTTTAGTGCACTAGCTTGATGAGAACTAGCTCAAGTATGTCTATATGAGCTGGGAATCATACATTTAGCTCCAAATGTAGACATAGAAACTGTGCCAGCTGCTGGGACAAATGGAATTCTCCAACTCTCCTCTACCAGTCCCCAGCTGTGTGTTACATAAGAATTCCACAGCTGATACTCCAGCCTACATGCTCTAGGGTCTTGCTTCCCCCTTTGTCCCTACACGGAAAGATTGGAGGGTATTAGTAGTTGTAGATTCTTCAGCTACTCTTGTCCTATCCTCCTGTGGCAGCAGCAGAGATTCCCCCATAGACTTAAGCTTCACGGTGTGCAGGGGATGTGCACCTTCAGCACATTAAGTCCATAACTTGAAGGGCTCTCTGTAGCAATGAAGTTGATAAAAGGCTTTTCCCCTGAAATTACATTCCTGACTCAAATCAAACCAGTTTAGTTAAACAAACAAACAAACAAAAACTGACAACAATTTGGGGTAAACACTATTTATGCATATTGAGCAAAGTTCTGCCATCACTCACCTTGTGCAACTCCACTGATTGCAAAGGAGCTGCATGAGGTGAGAGCCAGTACAGAAGCTGCATCATTGACTGTAGTTTTTCAGAAGAGCCACTGAAAACATCCCAGTACCCAATTCTGCTTTCATATATGTCTGTGCAATCCGCTTACATCAGTGGGATTGCACAGGTGTAAATCAGAACAGAATTGTTCCCCGAGTATAGGGAAAGCATTCTAATGATGGTTTCATACATACATTTGTTCAGAGTCCCAGCAAACAATCTCCTTCTTTAGTCCCTACAGACTTTGATTATATGCTAGCGTAGCTATTTAACAAAAGCTCCCCTAGAAATGTTAACAAGCTTCCAGCATGGAAGATGGGGCACAAGGGAGATATGTGACTGCTGAGCTACACGCACAAAAGCACATGTGCTCAGTAGATGTGCTGGCTGCACCAACACAGTGTGGCGATTTCCACATCATTCTCAGTTTGGTGAGTTGAAGACGCAGCCTGCACCCAGATACGTATAGGTGTAGAGGTCAGTAAGGGAATTAATTGGAGGAGTACAGTGACCATAGCTGGGGCAAGGATGTCACCTACAGTATGCTAATGAGTCAAACAAGTAGCCATTTTTGTGGCTTTTGCTGCAAAGTAGAATTAAGGTTGCTGCACTGGGCTGGGATACCAGGAGATACCAATGGGGTGGCCATTCTTTCTGCACCTTCTTCCTCCCCTTGGTTGATGAAGCCAAAGCAAAATCATGTAAGTAGTTATACATGATTAGATTCTGCATATAGCTCTGATCAACGATAGCAAGATGGATCATTGTATAGGAAGTGGTTGGTAGCGTGTATTATAGTTATACTTTAGTAAGATGTTGCTAGACAATCTCAGTCTAAAGGAGAAATAATTACACCTGTTGTTGGACCTAAGTAAAACAGTTCTCATTTTAACTGCTTTAGTTCAAAACAAATATAAAATGTCTGTAGTTACCACATTAAAATACCCTGTTGTTAATAGAGAGAGAAATGTATATATTTTCATTTACCCTGATCTATTGGGCCTCCCTGGCTCACAGAGTGGATCCTTTCTTGCCCATTGATAAGATGTGGTACAAGACAGCATAGACCTTTATGCCAGCCCTTCAATTTTAGATGCCATTTGTTTCTAATATAACCTTCTACCCTAGCTTCTATATCATGGAGCCAAGACTCATAAAATAGTTCCTTCTTTCCATTAGGATGTGCTTATACAAGTCAGCACCACATGCTGACTTTCTTCATATAGATTAAGAATATTGCTTCCATAATGCTTATAGTCCCAAATGGTCCAATTTATCATTCTGTCCTATCTTGCACTGCTGGTGTGCTAGTATACTCCACTACTATACCTGCTGATTCACTGGGCTTTGCCACAATGACAATTGGAAATGCGGCTATTCATAGTCAGATGAATAAGAACATGTGTTTATTTAGATAACAAATCTGCCCTCCTTCCTCCTGCAGAGGTCTGATCAGGCCATATACTGAGGACATATGCAACTACTAAGTATCATTATTTAATTATTTGTATTTAAGTAGTGCCCAGCTTTGCCAGGTGCTCTATATACACACAGTAAGAGTCTATTCTTGCCCTGAAGAGATTACAGTCAAAAGAGACAAGACAGACAAAGAAAGTATTCTCACCATTTTATAGAGAACCAAGGCACAGAGAGATTAAGTGATGTACCCAAGGTCACACAGAAAGTCCATGGCCAAGCCAGCAACTGAACCCACGACTCATGAGTCTCCGTCCAGTGAATTAACTACAAGATCACCCTTTCAGTCTTAAATAGCCCTTGTGCATATCTGATGTGATTTTCCCTTACAGTCTGGGTAACAGTGGTGTCTTCTTGGTGGGTCCACTTCTGGAGGGTAAAATATGCCTTTATATGTAGACTTATTCATATCTATTCTGACAGCGCCCACCTGGGCTGCTGGGAATAGAACCCTGGTCCTTTAGGCACAAAAAAATAGACCTCTGTCACTTGAGCTAAGGTTCTCCCTTAGCAGACAGCTTCCTTTATAATTCCCTAATTGACAGTAGTAGGTCACACACCCTTTCTTTAGGCCACACACTAAAGGTCAACTTATATACACAGGGTACATTACAGGGAAACTGAGGCAACGGTCTTTCCAGAAGGCCAAATTTACTTTTTAAAATCTTTTTATGGACTTGCTTAAACCTTTCCATGCTTCATTAAATGGGGCCATCACACAACTAGATGGATTTCTTTTTCTCAATTCAGCATTTATTGGGTAGCCATATACCCATAAAAATGATTTACATATGTTGTATGTAGTGAGCTATAGAGTGTATCAGAAAAGTATAAAGGCACCATTCATTAAAAGCTGGTGTTGGTCTGTTTTGTGGGGTCACTCTTATTTATACTGGGTGAACTTCACCCCTGTGCCAAGGGCCTGAATGAGGCCATACAAACACCTCATGTTAAGAGCAGTTCTACTCTGAGAGTAGACTAAGTGACTATGTAAAATGGCACGTTCTTACTGCATTGATCTGTTCCCAGTTCCTTACTTCCATAAGCTCTACAGAGCCAGCCCGGTTAAGAGAAAAGCTGGATTCTATCCTTTGTTGTTTACTACATTGTAATCTGTTACACCTGTCCAATCTCATTGAAAATAATGCAACTCCGGTGCATCACTGAAGGCATAATTTGGTTTACAGACAGTGCTTAAAGTGTGCCTAGTCGAAAGGAGTCACACAACCAGCAAATATAATTTCTATAACTAGAGCTGGGTTGCAGGTGTCATTTCAGCCCTCCCTAGGAGTAAACCCCTTTGATTGGCTGCTTCTATCAATTCCTCTCTTCCTGGGGTATAAACATCCAATCAGAGCCGCTGTAGGCAGAACTCTCCCCCATCCTCTCAGGAGCTGAAGCCATTCTCCGGACGGGGCAGGAGGAGAAAGGGGACCAGACCGAGCCTAGTACCTGATGGTGGCTCCATTCCTCAATTCACAGTCAAGCTGGAAAGTCATACTGAGTGGGGTCCAAAAGGGACCAGTTTGAGGTTTGGTTCTGTTCAATATGTTCATCAACAATTTAGATAACGGCATAGAAAGTACACTTATAAAGTTTGCAGATAATATGAAGCTGGGAGAAGTTGCAAGTGCTTTGGAGGATAGGATTAAAATTCAAAATGATCTGGACAAAATGGAGAAATGGTCTGAAGTAAATAGGATGAAATTCAATAAGAACAAATGCACGTAGATAGGAACAATCAGTTGCAGAAATACAAAATGGGAAAGACTGCCTAGAAAGGAGTACTGCAGAAAGGGATTTGGGGGTCATAATAGATCACAAGCTAAATATCAGTCAACAGTGTAACACTGTGGCAAAAAAAGCAAACATCATTCCGGGATGTATTAGCAGAAGTGTTGTAAGCAAGACACGAGAAGTAATTCTTCCACTCTACTCTGTGCTGATTAGATCTCAACTGGAGTATTGTGTCCAGTTCTGGGTGCCACAATTCAGGAAAGCTGTGGACAAATTAGAGATAGTCCAGAGAAGAGCAACAAACATGATTAAAGGTCTAGAAAATGTGACCTATGAGGGAAGATTAGAAAAAAAAACTGGGTTTGTTTAGTCTGGAGAATAGAAGATGGAGAGGGGACATGATAACAGTTTTCAAAAACATAAAAGATTGTTACAAGGAGGAGGGAAAAAATTGTTCTCCTTAACCTCTGAGGATAGGACAAGAAGCAATGGGCTTAAATTGCAGCAAGGGTGGTTTAGGTTGGACATTAGGAAAAACTTCCTAACTGTCAGGGTAGTTAAGCACTGGAATAAATTGTCTGGGGAAGTTGTGGAATCTCCATCACTGGAAATTTTTAAGAGCAGGTTAGAAACAAACACCTGTCAGGGATGTTCTTGATACCTAGAGTGCCGGGGACTGGACTAGATGACCTTTCAAGGTCCCAGTCCTATTATTCCCTCCTCCCCCACCCCTTTTCCTCCTGTGAATATTGGGATGGCTTCTCTGCTTCTCCCCCAGGAGGGACCCTGCTCTGTGTGCGTGTGAGTGAGTGAAGAACTCCTGGAACTGTAGGAGAGGCAGAGGTGAGGCAGAATTAATGTGGTGGTTTGGGTCAGAACAGATGTTGGGGCAGAACTGATGGGCTGGGCGGGGGGCTGAAGGATAGGCAGATGTACTCTCTCTCATTTCTGTAGAAAATGATAGATCCTTTCACTTTCTTCAGACAATTTTAAATACTGCCTTCAGAAACTTCATTAACATTGATGCCACAAAAGAAAGAAAGAAAACCCAGCTTGATCATTAGATTCCAGGTTGCTTTTGTAACTGGGCACAGTGAATATGGAAATTGCCAAGAGATGATAAACATGGAACTCAACAATGCTGTTTTTACAAATTTGGATTTGTGAGCCATGTCCGTCATCATAGTATCTGAATGGAACATCTGTAGTATCTCATCAACTTTTCCAGAGGAGAATCTTTCCTAAGAGCTTGTGTAGGCATTCTGAACTGCACTGAACTTCACTATAAGGTAGAACAACTAATTTTTGACGTAAACTGTAGGTCTTTTTTATGACTTATGCATGCACAAGAGCTATTTATATGAATAGAAACTTGTTGATGACATAGTGTGCATAGCTCAAAAATAGAAACAAACCTGAAGGAGAATTTGCTAACCCATAACTTACAAAACCAACTGCATATATGTATACTGGATTATTCTGGGTAATACTATATTGTATAAGTCAACATAACCTAGTATAAAGTAATCCAAAGCATCTTACCCCATCTGAAGAGAAGTACTACTGTTCCATTTGCTAGTAAAAAACAATGAGTATTTAAGTCTAGCTGTACAGATCTTCTTGTGAGTAAGGATAGAATATATGTACATATTTGATAATCAAATTAAGTTTTGCAAAAAGAGTATACTGCATTAATAATGTTAGATATTTGGGGTAGGATTTGGGCACCTAGCTCCTTTATGCCTCTTTAAAAATCCCACTCCTTTAGTACTGTTAGCTTAACTTACTTTTTCAGATGTTCAAAGAGGATTTTCATTGTGTCACGGTTTGGCCTAGGGAGCTTCTGTACAAGATGCCTTATGGACTTAACTCGAGTGTTGCTGTCTGGATTTTCTGATGGGGAAAAAATAGAAAAAACTATAAGATTTGAGTGTCACTTTAGGATATTGTTTGCACACATTTATGTCAGACATCTTAGCAACTAGAGGCCACTGTTAATGTGGTTACATGCGTAGCTATCTTAGAATGTCTTACCATCTGAGATACTGATAGGGAGCCTACATAATAACTTACAAGGGATGGAAAAATCTTTCTAATTGTTCAGGAAACATTTTCTCATCAGAGAACTGACTTTGTATTCTATGCATTTATTTTAATAGGCCATTTGGATTTGTACAAATGCAAATATTCCACGGGTGGCCTACCTGCAAATAGTAAGTAGCCTTCTTATAAAGTGGCGTTTCCTACTCTGGAACTGCATTCCACCTGTGCACCAGGATCTGCACTGGACACCTCCTTAAACTGAGTAACCATGTAATCTTTACTGTCTTTTTTTTTTTTCTGTTCACTCCTCCAAGGACCAGATTGATTAGCATGGTTCCCTTTCTTTACCTCTAATCTCTCTATATCATGCTTTTGATCCACACACCTATAGATATTAATTTAAAATTATGATTTAACTCATGCTTTCTAACGATCAGCAATTGGCTGCACAAAATTCAATTTTTTATCTATCTTCTAGAATTGATTGTATTGGTACCATCATTTTTAACTGCTTTTTGGTAGGAAACAATTACCATTACCATATACAATCGGTAACAAAAGAATATGGGAATAAGAATGTTACTGCTGTCTTGGTCGGGATTATCATTGTAGTTTAGCGTAATTCATGGTTTCAAGGACATATGTTTTGCATATGGCTTATGCTTGTGATATTTGCATGAGATGCTGCTACTAAAACAAAGACATGTACAACTGTGGTTTCATTTAGGAACAGATTAGATAAGGTGCCAGTAGGCCTGATGTAGAGAAAACATCTTGCAAGCTGCATGTTCTAGATAACCTGAGAATTCTTTTCTGATCTGATCATCTATGGCTTAATTATCATCTATAATTCTGAGTATATTTTAGTATTTAATATTTATATTGGTCTAGCGTCCAGATTCTCCAGTCAGAGTTGAGCCCTCTTTGTGTTAGGTGCTGCATAAGCACATATGAATACAGTTTCTACCCTGAAGATTTTATGATCTAAGAAGCAAATTTATAGCACCACAGAGCCATCATTTAAATTGAGTTTAATTGTGCAATTTCTTCCTAGGAAGCTCAATGTATTTTGAGAAAAGAGTAGACCCCCGAATAATCAACGTACAGATTATTTTTTCTTTTCAAAATCTTTCATGTGAATATGGTTTCAGGGAAAGTAGTGAGACTGACAACCCTGGAGAATGAAGTTATCCACAGAACAGACATAGGCATGGATGACAACAGACAGAGGTTTCTATGCACAGCCCTATCACTGTATTTTAACTGTGATATCTAGGGACCCAACTGTACAGTGGAGAAGGTAGTTCAGTCTCAATGCTCAGTCAGTCCTCGGACTCTTTGCTGAGGCTGCCAAAAGTGGTGGCTATTTTTGTCATGTGGACACACTGTCCTGTGAGAATTGAACTGAAGACACTATCCAAAATTGTATAAAATTATAGCGGTTATACTTTTCAACTGATATCACACAACAGTAGTTTCCAGTCTATTTTCCAGAAAGCGTTCACTGGACTTAAGCACAGATGCACCCACTTAGCTTAGATGTGAATCTAACCTAGGATTTTTAAAAAACAGAGTTATGAAAGAAGTTCAACAACACAACTCAAAGCACCCGATGCTTGCTTATTGTTGAGTGCACAGTACTTCAGGGAAAATGCAGTACAGTAAGGATTTATTATGGGCATCAATGGAGATATTTTTCCCGTCCCACACTCCCATGTTGATTTGCATAGATATCTACCTGGGTGCCACCCTCCAACCCAGAAGTAGCTGCATTTCAGAGATCAGGGAAGATAAGATACATCTTATACGGTTATAATTCATAAAACAATTAGCATTACATAAATGCGCAGTGATATTCTAATAATACCCAATCCCTTTAGAAAATGGAAAGTATGGACAGTTCATTTTTAAAGGCAGACTCTGCCTCCTTTTTAAAGTGCATAACCAAGGACATGGCCAGTAGAAAATAGGGTGAGAGACAGTTAACCAATTGATAAAGCACAGAAATCCTAGAAGAAATGGTGCATAAAATTATTTTATGAATCAGCCTATTGGTTAATTGTTAGCCTATTGTAAAAGAGGAAAAACAGGCAACATGTGGTAACTTTAGTCAGCATTTCTGAACAGGGAATGATAAACACCTCTGCCTGGCTCTGGCATTTATCAGTACTGAGATATTATTACCACATAGAGTCACAGCATGGTTACTGTTATCATCGAAAAAAAGAGCCAGCTAATCTTAATGGTTTGTAAAGCCGTTACCTGCACTGGTCTGACATTTATCATGATCATTTTACCACATGGGTCCTCCATAGCAAAGGTATTTTATCTGGAAGGGACATCACTATGAATTATTATTTGCAGCTAGGTAGAAAATTGTATGTTGTAGATACCTTTTCTCATTATAAATCACAGTCACATTTCACCATTTCCCACACAAAGCTGCTGAGCCCAGGCTTTTCGCCACAACGCTTACTCTGTCTACCTTTTATAGTTCCATGGAAATAGTGGGTACTTTTTCATTAAAATGCTTGATGTTGTTTTTTTTAAATGCTACATATGCTTGATTTTTTTGGTATGTGTTAAAGAAATTGTTCTCCCACTTTATAAACGGAACTTGATAAACTGTCTACTTTTTTAAAAACCTTGTTCCTGCTTCTATCTTAGGGCAGGTCTTCACTACGGGGGAGGGGAGGGTCGATTTAAGATATGCAAATTCAGCTACGCAAATAGCGTAGCTGAATTCGACATATTGGAGTCGACTTACCCCGCTGTGAGGACGGCGGCAAAATCGACCTCCGCGGCTCCCCGTCGACGGCGCTTACTCCCACCTCTGCTGGTGGAGTAAGAGCGTCGATTCGGGGATCGATTGTCGCGTCCCGACGAGACGGGATAATTCGATCCCTGAGAGATCGATTTCTACCCGCCGATTCAGGCGGGTAGTGTAGACCTAGCCTTAGTGGCCAGACTTGTCTCTGCTTTTGACCTTGTCGATGCAATATTTAACAGTAGATCGGATGTAAGTCCTTATGCTTGATTTTAAAATACCTATGCATTTTCTTCTCTGCCTGAAATCCTTGCGTTCCACTTTAAAGCCACTGAACATTTTCTCCCTTCATTTTCCTAATTGGGAAGATTTTTTTTTTCATGGATGCCTCTTTATCAAACTAAAAAGAAGGGGGAGGGAAATCCTACAGGAAGATTTGTGTAAATAGTCATCCAAGAGGTATCACCAAACTATCTGTTGCCTAATGAAGCCCATTAATTTACAGTACAAACAAAGAGAAGACATTTTGTAGATCTGACACTTGTTTTTTGAAACTCTAAGGCTAAGTCCAGAAGATGAAATAGACTATTTTTTTTAAGTTAAAGTAGCACAAAGGTACAACTTGTAATCACAAAAATTAACAAAAATCCTTGTTAAAAGATTATCATAACTTTTGGAAAGTTCTGATTTCTTTTCTCTAAACTGTTTCAATAGGAATAAAAACAATACAAAGCAACACACATAATAAAGAGGGAGAACATTTAGCCCTCCCCCCCTTTTTTTTGTATTTTAGGAGAAATATGGAAAGAGAATGTAACAATTTTAGCAAGTTAAGATAGTTTCATGTGAATTGCAGAAGGAATTTTTATTTTGCTAGTACATATATTTAGAAATTGGGTTACTGTATTTAAAAATAAGGTTCTCTTTAAGAAAGCAAGATTGTGGACATGCTCTTGTTTATATTTAAACGAAGAATGCATTAAACAAGCTACAAAGCATTTAATATTATATAGGCTCTTTTGCAAATGAGCTTTGGATAAACATTTGAACATGGAAGAATACATGATGTGCCTGTAACATTAACAGTGGCTGGGTGAAAATGAACAAAGAAAGTAACCTTTAGCTTTTATGTCCATAAAGAATACTTAAACAAATCCCATTGAATCTTTCTTTTAATCATTAATTTTAAATGGACGTAGCTATTTACAACAAACCACTTTGTTTTAGAACAGGAAGTCCAAGGTTTATCTCCAATAACTCACATTTTCTAGGAAGGGATGTATGTCTCTAACCTGACATGCATTCATTATTTTGTAAGGTACTGGAGTCTGACCTTTGACCCTCCTCAGACCTGCTGCATTATTCATGCCTGACTTACTTTGTGTAGTTTTACTACAGTACCCATTTCCCTTTACCAGCAGCTTCAGTTACTTGTTCATGGTTAACGTTACACTGGCATTTATGGCTCACATTAATGCTTTATTTTATTTCAAGCCATCATCTCTTCTTTTTGTCCTGTTGAACCTTATTGTGTTGTGTTGCAGGGGAAAAGGTGCTATATGATTCTGCATAAAATATTGAACTATTGAGCTGTCACCAATGCTAAGATTTTTTAAAAAGCGTGTTTGCCTCCTAGCTTTTTATATTGCACTTCTCACCTTTTTTTTGATAAACTTTATGCTGTGTTCAAAATGTCACACACTATTGCTACAGCAAATTTTGTAACCCGAGACTACTTCCAACAATTCACAATTGATTCAACTGCCAGGTTTTGTTTTTGTTTTTTGTTTAATCAGAACTGAGTGGGTTAGGTGGATTTTTGAGTGCTAATGAAATTGTGAGACTTATGGTGCTGGCTACCGCCAGCCATAGTGTGGGCAGACGCTCTGCAAGCTTCCCCACTGTGTTGCTGTGCAAGCATCCCCGCTGTTATGTTTGCTATAGTTTTAATGTCTGTGAAAAATTCCTGATGAAACTAAATTATGTTATGCTCTCTTGTTTATGTAAATAAAACACCCGATTTGGCCAGTTTGTCCTGCCCTTGCCCATTTTAGAAGCTCTCCCATAGTACAAGTGCTTAACTTAACCCCAGATCCTATCAACTACCTCTGTATTATCAGGATACGAGAAAGTACTTAAAACAGAATGCACATTGGGCTTGATTTTTCAGTGGTGCTGAGTGCCCACCTCCCCAGTTGCAATCAGTAGATTTCAGTATTCAGAACAAAGACCGTTGTGGTTAAAAAATATGAAGTTAGATTTTTTTTTTAATCTGATTCCTCATATAATTTGAAAAACACAGATATTTCATCTTATGTAACATTAACGTCCCAATCTTAATCTCTGCTATAGACAGTGCAAACCTTATTGCATATACACATTGTAAAATACTACTATGTTTAAAAAAAAATCCATAAGAAATGTGCAAACTAACTAATGTTTGCTATAAGGAGAATAAATCAATTCAGATCACAAATTGGTTACTTTTTATTCATGCCTCAGAAATAGATGTTTCAAAAAATGAACATTACAAGAAACCTTTTTATATATCCAATTGATGAATTCACCAAATGTGATACAGAGTGGAATTTTCAATGAATATTCATATAACTCTTGCAATCCATTAGCAAGACTTAAGACAATGAGTTTGCAACTCAATCCCATTTAACAAAAATATATGTGGAATTAATGGGAAAAACAGCACTTACAAAACTTAAACTTTAATGTATCAAACTCCAGGTGCCAGAGTTTGAGGGAAATAACCAATAATAGTCATTTTTTACATATTTGATGGGACTGATTATGCAATGTGCAACTCTAAATGGCTTATAGCACATTGTAGCATGGTTCCATCCCATTGGCTACAG
Organism: Trachemys scripta elegans; assembly: GCF_013100865.1. NCBI lineage: Eukaryota > Metazoa > Chordata > Testudines > Emydidae > Trachemys > Trachemys scripta. The sequence goes on along the minus strand of NC_048308.1, from coordinate 21,365,091 downwards.
TAGGGTGCAGGCAGATGGATGACAGTGACAAGGAGAGAAGTGCTTTTGCTTAGCCGTGCGTTAAGATGCCATCCAGAAGCTCTGTGCACTGCAGACACTTCATTAGGATGCCAGGATAATGGTAAACTACCACTCAGAGTGACACCCCATTTCCTGCTTACTGAGCTCTCCAACCTCGGCAGATGTCAACAATCTCACAGTGCTACAGACCAGACCTAACTTTCCAGTCACTTTGACTCCAATTTTTTTCCCTTAACAGTGCCATACATTACATGCAATATGTAACAGCAAATACTAAACGGAAGACAAAATTTGCTGCCCTAATTATAACAAAGCAGCATCTGACTTAGGTACTGTATGCCCAGAGTATATACAATCAGCT
>NC_048308.1:21249709-21359709 GCF_013100865.1 Trachemys scripta elegans | reverse complement strand
AGGTTACCGTGTTAGTTTAATTTTCATAGGAACAGTGGAATATTTTGAAGCGAGTAACATTTACCAAGTCATTAGTTTTATGCAAACTAGGAAGGAAGATGAAAGAAAAAAATATCAATTATTTATAGATTGTTAAAATGTATCTTAGTGCAGTGCTACTGTATAGAAATGACAATTAGCCAAACTTACCTTCTATAATTAATAATGCATACATTATGCTCTTTGGGCAACTAATCACCAGTTCTACAAATTTGTTTGACACTGTTGAAGATACCTATCACATGGGTTTAAAAAAAAAGAAAAAAGAACAATGCTCTGCCATTCATGGCCAACTTTAAAAGGCTTTCCGCTATCCCAGAAGTGATGAGGTGCTTCCAGTGAACAAAATGGTGATCTATAAATTGCTTGACTATGTGAATGAAACATAAGATTACAATCCAAACATTCCTACCTAAAGAACTCACAAAAGACCACATTCAAAATGTAAGCTCGATACAATCTATTACATTTAGCAATATCTTTGTGGATACAAACTTAACTCTTAAGCAGGTCTGTCAGAAGAACTTCCTGTTGCATGCAGATCTCTGAGCATAAACAGGCAAGCAGGTCACATTACACATCCTCTTTTTCCTGCTCCACAAATTTGAGTATGATAGATCTGGCTGTGGGAGGGGCATATATTCTATTCATACCTATAATGTTGCTTTATCAAACAGTAGGTTCTGAACCCCATATTCTGCTGAAGAACGATAAAGAATCAGCAATGTTAATTCTATGTTCTCTCACTGCAGTCCCTCGGGGACATGCACAATTCTTGAGATAATCAACCACAGACTTCACTATGCAGTCACAGGTATCAAAATATGGAAAGAATATGCAGTGTTTGCAATGGGGAAATGTCATGTGTGGCTTCTGTAAGGTGTTAATTTTTAAGGGGGTGCTTTAAATATTTTTTACTACATATTTGGTAGTCTTCATGTTGAATAACTAATCTTTGGATGTTAAGACATATGGCTACTAGCATTGGTTTCCTGTAGGTCTGAATGTCACCACAGTTTTGCAGGTTTCTTGAAAACATATTTTCCAGTGATTGTCCTCGTGATTGTTCATGTTTGTTTAGTGATCTTTATCATAGCAGATATATATGTGACTGGCTACACCTATAGGTAGAAACAACAAGGAGTCCTTGTGGCACCCATGAAAGCTTAGACCCAAATAAATTTGTTAGTCTCTAAGGTGCCACAAGGACTCCTCATTGTTTTTGCTGATACAGACTAATACGACTACCACTTTGAAACCTGTCACCTATAGGTAGGTCCATTCATTTCTCTAATGGCTTTTGGTTTGCAGTAGCTTTTACACACCAGTTATTCATTCTTAGCTGTTTCTATGCCTGGTATAGACTTCATTTAAAACAGATTTTGGATGGCAGGATGTAGAAGAGTGCTGCACTTAAGAAAAACACTACCTTGTGGTCAAATCACCTGTTGTATGGAGATTTAGACCCAGATCTTAATATGGCAGCTGCCATCAACCTGACTGAAAAATGGATTCATCCAGAGAGAGATTATCTCCACACTGAGGGTCAGATAAGTCACTATTTCTACTGAAGTTCTTGGCTTTGAACCATGGACTTCATGGGGGATTTTCACCCTTAATTTTCTCCTGAAGATCCTTCTTCCTCATTCACCTTGTTTCATAACACATGTTCTAGTTTCAATTATTTCAACTAATACTTCATAGCTGTATAAAGATGGAGTGGCTAAAAGAAGTTTTTGTGTAACAGATTATTAGATGCCTCACAAACAGGCATATTTTTGTCATACTAAGCTCTGCACTGGTCATTGGCTACTTGTTAATACACAGGGAAAAGAAGAAGTATTTTACTGTCACAGAGGATAACACAGAATAATTTTTCCTATGGTTCTGTTTGTAATAAGAATATTCTTTGCATTAATTTATGGATAGTCTTGAATGTATAAATATTAAGGCATTGCCAAATATTCCAAGTATCCCTCCATGGCAAATTGTCTTTAAATACTGGCAGGTTTTTTTCTTTTTAACATTTACTTGTGGACCAGAAACACTTTCAGTCTATTGCCCCTGGCCTTCTGTGAGAATGTTAGTTAGTAATGCTCATAAAAACTCAATTCATCAATGTGAACATAATTTGCTATGAACAGAAAGCTCACAAAAGGGTGAATTTGTCAGATAGACAGGTGGCCTGAGATCTCTCCCTGATACTGAATGATATGAATAATAGATTCTGGTAAATGTATGCCAAGACTTGAGCTGTAAACACAGCTGCCTCCATTCCCTTCCAGAATAACAGCTTCGAGAACGAAAGCCCAGGAACCACAGTTCCACCTGAGGACTAAGCTTGTGTACACACGCATACACAAATGCATATGCACTCTCACGAAGAAAACAAGTGTAATAAAAAAGTCGTTTCTAACCTCATTCTCAAACCCCAGCCATGAATGCATTTTAAAATATGTGAAGATTACAACATTTTAAAAAATGTTATAATATTCAAACTGCTTAATTTTGCACCCATTGAATCAAAGGGAAAACATCAGATAGCTTCAGTAAGTGCAGGATCAGGCCCAAAGCTAATAAACTTTGTGATATTACTGCTTATCGGGTAAAAATAAACATCTTGGCTCTCTCTGCTATAGTATTATGTACAAACATTAGTTAGGTAAAATCATCTGAGTCCCGCAAAACTCTTGTCTTCTAAACTGTAGAATTTTTTAAGGTTCATGCCTACTATAAACTTTTCCAATTTTAGCTGAATTTTTCAATCATTAGTTACAGTGTACAGAGCATCTTAGGAAGAGATTGCATATGCAAAAGTGCCCTTTGTACTTTCCTGCTGCTCTGATCCTGGGCTAGTATCCAGGTGTATATTAGAGCAGCCTTCAGGCTGCTCTAAATTAAGCCAGCTCCCAATGGCCCCAAGTGATCACTACAGCATCCATGGTAGCAGTAGTTGGTGGAAGGCAGAGGACAGGACATAGGAGTTGTTATGCTGGCTGTACATCACTGAAGAATTTCCCCACCTCAAGGAGGAACCTCTTGTGGCCAGCTATACCTGTTTACAGACTCTACCAAAGATGTGGCTCAAAGTGGCTGCAACACACTTGAGAATCTGGGTTTTATAATCTATTTTCCAAATCCTTGCCAGGCACTGCACATACATATAAGAGAAGGACTGTAATATATTTCAGAGTATTATGGCTGGTTACAGTGTTTGTTTTAGTCTATCAAGCACTTTTATCTTCACAATTCTAGTTGTGCCCAGAGCTTATCAGAGTTGTTCTTCTGCCAAACATGGTCAATGTTTCTTGTATACTTTGACCCATATAGGTCTGAACTAAGGCATTTCCCCCCCTGAAGTGAGCCTCATTTTGGCTTCTCGGCACCAAGTGGGCTCCCTAGTCAATTCTTCACTGGAAATAACATAGCCCAGAAAATGAACTGGGGATTGTGTTATCTAAAGCTGATGCATGTTTGTTCTGATATTTGTTATCTAGGGAGGATGTTCTTTATAATGAGTTGGCTAAGGTGCACGGCATGTTTTTTGCTCTGCACTCAGAACCGAAACATCCTAAAGCTCCCAAAATATGAGCGAATATGAGATATTGATGGCAAAAGGGAAGTTTTTTGAACAAATGAGAATCATTGTCAGAATAATGAAAGAGAAATGAGCTATGATTTAATCTGTTTTCTAGCAATGTCACAGAGGAGCTATGAGACAAGCTATCTGCAAAATTCAGAATCATTACCCATACAAAGCCATTCATACACGTTATGACTTTGGGCAAGTAGAGGGGACATGGACGTGCCAAAAAACTGTATGCAGATACTTCACTATTAATTACACATTTACACAAGTTCACACACCTAAGTAATTCCACATTCAGTTGACTGTAATTTAAGCTCACTACAACATTAGTTCCAGCACTGCCTGTTTCTGACTGTGGCATGTGCACTTGGCTTACTCCCTCCATTTCTGGTGAAACTCCAATCTTTCTGGATATCCATTGTAACTGTGGAAGATATACAGATCCATTTTTTGCATTTTTTGGAGGACAGAATAAGCCAGTGAGATCCATGGCTGTAACCCACCTATCATACATATTACCCTGGGACACGTAGAGCAAACTTGGAAAGAGAAAAATCACAGGTGTAGTGGCCTAGCAGAAAAGTCTCAAACTGTTTCAGTGCCTTGGAACAATGTATAAACTGCTGTCCCAATTACACTGATCCTCCGCATATATTCTGTAGCCAATGTGTGAGCACTGGGCATGTGGAAGGGAGAGCTGGTTACATAGGATGATGCTGCCTCTGTCATCTCCCCAGCTAAAATCTAAGAGCTGTGAAAGTTGGAGGAACGTATGCCTGGAATAGTGAAGAGGAGGTAGAGAAACAGCTGCTTTATATGTTCCCTTCTCAGGGCAAATATAATAGACAACTTATAGCTGCCATCAACAGTGATAATATCTCCTATGTGACTTTGCTACATTGCAGGAGGGGTTCAGGATAGGCAGCTGGAAATGGGGCTCAGCCACAGAGAGCCCAACATGGAGCAGAGCTCAGCTGCCATTGCTACAGGCAATGTAAAATGGCACGAGCAGGTAAGAGCCATCGAAAAAGGCCTCACTGAACCTATGTATTTTAGACAGTATGTAAGAAATGGCAGTTCTGCTCATTGGTTTGTCTCCTTTGCACCATCCCTGCTTTAGTGGCTGACAATGCAGTAGAATGGCAAATGCTAAGGACTGATGGAGCTCTTTTCCCTTCACAGTGCAGATCTGAGAGTAGCATAAGTCCATAAACTAAGCTATCTTCAGGGCCCACCTGTGAGGGAAAGAAGCCGATAATCCAAAGGATAGTTCATCTATCCTGCTCACCAAGTTAATAAGGAAGCGCTCAGCAACAGTGTCAAAAACAACAGCAGCAACAGCAGAAGATGGACCCCCCCCAATATATGAGGTCATTGTCAGTAGACGTCCCATGAATGCTTGAATCTGTGGATACAAGTGTGATGTTGGCATACCAGGTACCAGTTCATGCCAAAGCCACTAGACTCCAGCTGAACACTGACAAATGCATAGCTGGAAACCAGTCTGGCTCACCTGTCTGTTAGCATTGTTAAATAAGACATTAGGTTTTGCTGCATGTGTTAATCGCACTTAACATCTGTACTGCATGTTCTAAGGTTATATTACGTGTTTGCATGTACACCTCTGTAAATGTGTAATTCACCAAAGATGAAAGAAACATTAATTAATGTAAAGGCACGCTTCCTATAGAAGGAATTAGGTCCTACCCACACGAAGGTCCACTGGAACCAAATGAGCCATTTTGAAACATCAAAAGACAAAGACTTTGTTGATTGCTTCTCGCCATAATCATGAAGAAGAGACGTGTATGAGGACTCTATGGGAAGGGAATAAAAATCTCTGACCAGAAGAAACTGGATCTCTATGCTGTTGGAACTTTGAGAGGGCAAGATTTCTACACATAAGCAAGGGATCCCCAGCTGCTTAGCCTTGGTTACCCATAGAGGATATATAGAGCTTGCATATTACAGCAACTTCTATTACCTTTTGGAACCTAAGACCATAACTCATTTGTGTGTGTGTATGTTTACCTGCTTTAACCTTGTAAATATCTCTCATTTCTTTTTCTCAGTTAATAAATCTTTAGTTAATTTAGCATAGGATTGGCTACAAAAGTTGTCTTTGGTGTAGGATCTAAGGTGCAATTGACCTGGGGTAAGCGACTGCTCTTTTGAGAGTAGGAGTAACCTGAATATTGTGGTTTTTGGTGTAAGGGACCATCTATCACAAAGACAGGGTGGCAAGACAGACTGAGGTACCCAAAGGGACTGTCGGTGACTCCATGTTAAGGCTGTTATAGTGCTTGAGGAATTCACACTTGATACTTGGTTGGTGAAATCTAAGCATATAACTCACAACCAGTGTGGGCTTTGTGCTCTGTTTCTTAACAGCCTGCCCTAACAGTGGAACTCACGCTCCTGAGCCACTCCAGACAGCTTGACAACAGGCTTGTCTACTGGGCCAGAATATTGCTGTGAGGCTAGATCTGGGATTGCAACTGTAGTTTGACACTTTTGCGATGTCATGGTAAATTGCTGTGAAGCCAGCTTATGATGTAAATGGTCTAGAGATCTCAGTTGTTCATCAACGTGTGGAACTGGGGTTAATGTACAGGGAAAACCAAATGGGATTTCATGCTGCTCATGCAATACTTTCCCAACACTGCACTGGTGCAGTTTGGAATCTTACAGCTCTGCCTACATTTGCACAGCAAAAAAAAAAAAAGAAAAAAAGAAAAAAAATGTGCATAACATTCATATATGCAATGTTTATGTAAATTTTAGATGCAAAACTGGGCAATCCACTACTCAACTCCCCAAATCTAACAGTTCTCCCCATTAGTTGCCTTCACACAAATACATCACTCTTCTGCCCATATTCCATTAATTCTCCCACCTTCAGTGCATTAATATTTCCTCCACCTCATTCCATTAATTTTTTCTCTTCCACTGATTTAATTCTGCCCGGAAATCCATTAGTCTCACTGCCTGCTTCCACCCCATGAACATCTCCAACAAGCTTCTCTGTTCCCCATCTCTGTCCCTCAGTTCTCCTCCTCAGCCAGTACTTAATTTCCCCTACCCTGTCTGTCAATTAATCATCCCCTCCAAGTCACCCATTCTCCACCTAGACCCCTTTCTTCCTAGTCTCACTCCCCCTCAAGTCTGTCAGTTCGCTCCTTCCTTTTAAGTATGTCTCTCCCTGGTTCTCCATCATACCCAAGATAGCGTTACACTCCTTTGGCAGTAGGTACAGTAGCTGTCATTGCTGCTACTGTGACTCCCTCTCCTTCTTGAGACAGCTTTTCAGTGCTTCCTACCTTGGGTTCCTTCACCACCTGGTGGGTCTCTCACTGGAGGAGCAGAGAGGAACCAAGGATAAGAAGAGAGCCTGACTGGCTGTCAGGGTCCAAGAGAGAGGAGGAAGTCTTGTCTACAGATTCTGCTCACTCTGGCAGCTGGCCAAGTAAGCCAGAGATTCAGAGTGGGGGGCTTGGGCGTCAGCGAACAGATTGAAAAAGTGGACCCTCTGGCCAAAAGCATGAGGTGAGGTAAATTTATAGGTGTGAGCCGACAAGTGCATTACATCAGGGCTGGCTCTGGCTTTTTTGCCGCCCCAGGCACGGCAGGGGAGGGCGCCTAGCTCAGCCTCGGGCCGCTCTCCCCGACCGGCCGGAGCACCGGGGGGGAGGGTGGTGAGCCCGCCGCGGCTCTGCTGGTGGCGGGAGCCCCGGGGGGAGGGCGGAGAGCCCAGCTGGGGCTCCGCTCTCCCCGGCAGCCAGAGCGCCGCGGGGAGGGCGGCGAGCCGCCTGCTCTCCCTGGCGGCTGGAGCCGGAGCGCCACGCCGCGCCGCCCTGCTCCAGGTGCCGCCCCAAGTACAAGCTTGGTGGGCTGGTGCCTGGAGCCGGCCCTGCATTACATTCAGCCACAGTAATTCCCCATCAGGAGGGAAATAAGTCAGGTGGCCAGAACATTTATGGTTTCCATCAGGGAGGCCTGAGGTTCATGGAGAAGCTGGGGCCAGTGGTCAGATGCTGAGGTCAATGTGTTTATGGAGAATATAAAGGTTTTGTTGAAGAGGATGAGGGGCAGCATGTAGTTAACAAATCATTGATGTTCCTGTGACAACATTTCTATGGTGGTTGGAGTTGGAATTGGAGGGTGGCCCAATAGTCACACTCTGGGATCAGAATGTTATGTTAAAATGGGCCATGGTAGGTGGAAAGAGCAGGGCCGGCTCTGGCTTTTTTGCCGCTCTCCCCCCCCCCCCAGCGCGGCAGAGGAGGGTGCCGAGCCCGGCTGCGGGCCCGCAATCGCCAACCGGCCAGAGCGCCGGGAGCAGGGCGGAGAGCCCCCAGCAGCTAGAGTGCCGGGGGGAGGGCAGCGAGCCCGGCCAGGGCCCCGCTCTCCCCGACTGGCTGGAGCTCCGGGGGGAGGGCGGCGAGCCCGGCTGGGGCCCTGCCGCGCCGCCCCCCTCCAGGCACCGCCCCAAGCACATGCTTGGTGGGCTAGTGCCTGGAGCCAGCCCTGGGGAAGAGACTCTGGGAGGAGCTATTGGTGTTGCATATAAATGTGTGTCCCCCCTTCTGAGAAGGGCATGGCTGTGTGGGATTTGTGGTTTAAATGAGATTGCATCCCTTTTCTTTGGTAAGATAACCAATATACCTGGGGCGTTCAAGACCCTTGACTGTGAAAAGTGGAGGACAGGGACTCGGTGCAAGGTACCTGAATAACATTGTGTTTGGTTTAGTGGGCATTGAAATAAAAATTAGAACTAGAAGAGCGTAGCCACACTTAATGCATCTGGAGTTTTGGTTTGTATATTTGAGGCTTTATCCACAAAGGGACTTAGGTGTTGCACCTGCCAACTTTTAGGCACCAAGAAAATCACAGCCCTGAGTTCATAGAGACAGGATCATAGAATATCAGAGTTGGAAGGGACCTCAGGAGGTCATCTAGTCCAACCTCCTGCTCAAAGCAGGACCAATCTCCAGATAGATTTTTACCCCACATCCCTGAATGGCCCCCTCAAGGATTAAACTCACTATCCTGGGTTTAGCAGGTCAATGCTCAAACCACTGAGCTATCCCTTAGATACTCAGGCTCACTACACATTGAATGGGGAGAGATAGGTGCCTGAGAATGGGCACAAAAGCTAGCACACTGAGCAAGGAGCACCCAATCTAACCAATGGGAGATACTGACTAGAAGAGTGTGCCCTAAGCCTTGTCCCCTCACAGAATATGTCTACATTGTGGCTCTGAGCACGCTTCCCAGCTCGGATAGACAGATGCATGCCAACATGCTAAAAGCAGCAATGTAGCCAGGGGTAGCACAGACAGAGGCTTGGGCCAGCTATGAGTACATGCCTGGGGTCCAAGTGGGTTTGTGCTCAGATGGTTAGCACAAGCTGCTGTCTGTGCTACCCCTAACCGTGCTGTTATTTTTAGGCTAGTTAGAGTGCAGGTAGTTTGTGTCTGTCTAGCTGAGCTGGGAAGAAAGCTCCCAGCTGCAGTATAGACATACCCACAGAGTTAGGTACTTAAGTCTGGGCTGCAGGGAGGCATCTATCTCTGCTTGGGACTCTCAGCTGTGAACACCTTCTAGAGTCAGGCACCTGAGGCGATTCTTGCACTAAATGCTGGAAGTGGTATGGTGGTGCTGCTGCTCACCTTATAACTTTCTGCCAAGATGTAGGAGAACCAGGCCCAGCTCTCTGGCTGATAGGGAGAAAGGATTTGAACAAGAGTCTCTCACCACTGAGGAAAGTGCTCTCACTACTCTCTTTCAATCTCTTCTGTTGAAGCTTTGTATTTTGGATAAATAATTATTAAAGGTAAGTGCCCTACACACCAGGCTCTAGAATCATTCTCATTCACTCACTGGCATCACCTGTTGTTCCCACTGCAAATATATCTCAAAACCCATCTTACAAAGAAAAAGTGGCGTGTAGTGATATTGTAGATATTCAAGCACCATATGAAATGGAAGTTACTAGTTAGCTCACAATCCACCAACAATTTAAGATTTATACACGGACTGCCCGACTTACCATTTTTCCCCAAAAGTCACACTAGAACCATAGGGTTCCACCAGTTCAAAACTGTTCTAATGCTACCGAAGGATTGTCCAGCATAGAGGATCCTTTAGTGACTTCTTACAGCTTCCTTGGTGGCTCCTATGCCACGCACTCTTCCTGCAAGCTAGTGCAAACAGGCATGGCCAGTCCATTCCTGTGACCCAGCAATGCATAGCTGCTCTATTAGCTCCTTGAGGCTATCAGCAGTTGGTACAAGTTATATCAGCATTTTGCACCTTCACATCACCCACTGGAGTGTGGCCGCAAGATCAGGGAAGTGCAAAGGTGGTTAGAAGCCACCTGTCCAAATCCCCAGGACATGTGCTTAGTTAGACCCCATGATTTGGTCCATAATCTCCCAACAGACGTGTGCTATAATACATAGGATACAATTTCACAGAAACATCTAACAAAGTGTAAATAAAAAGCATGATAAACAAAGCTAAAAAGCTGCCATTTTTCATTAGAGGGGGAGCGCCAGGCTATTAAAAAACAAAATGCTATCATTTACACGGTGTATTGACATCCACACCAATGTACAAAAGTCTGACAGACTGTCACGGTGTAAACACTCCACAAAAGAATATGTGCATAAACTTGTAGAAATATGTTGGTTTATTCTGTTCACATAGCACCTAGTGTCATGGGACCCCAATTCTGACAGGGGCTTTTAGGCCCCACCCTAATATACACAATAACAACAAAAATAATAATACTTATAATTTGGTATGTTGCAGCCTTTAAGCTTATGACATGTGATTCATATGTTGCTGCTCTTACTACCTTCTCTCTATAAGTGGGGAAAAAAAATAAAGCTGTAATCCATTAAAGTTCAATGTATGTATAACCTGGAGAGGGGGTATAACAGAGTAAAAGTGGTTAGAGCATGGGACTGGGAGTCAGGACTGTTTTATGCCTGACTCTGCCCCTGACTTACTTGTGACCTCAGGCAAATTGCAAATCTCTCTGTGCTCCAGTTTACTCTCTGTGAAATGTATACAATCTTTCTCTTACCTACTTATCTCACAATGATTTTGTGAAGCTTAGTAATTAGCTCATAGTTAGGATCTTAAAACATTCTTAGATCCCCAGATGAGAGCAGAGCTGGGTGAACAAAAGCAAAAAAAAAAAGATCCATGGATGCATGGATGTTCTTGCAAATCAAACCTGCTGACTTACTTTGCCGATGTTTGTGTATTCATGAACAGTCAGGTGAGCACTTTTAATCTCGAAGACACAATCACTGTGAATACCAGCATGGGTAAATATATCTGAGAGTATTCATACCAGATGTCTTCTCAAGCCCATTTTGAAAACCCTTTCTATTATTGGCACAATGATTTGTCAACTAGTTGTGAAATGCTTAATAAACTATTTGCCAAAAGAAAAGTTTCTAAGGGCTGGTACCTATACAGTTTTTGTACTGCTTTAACTGTATCAGTTTAGAAACTGGTGCAATCCCCTAGTGTGGACACAGCTATACCAGGTCCTTATATCTGGATCTTATAAAGGTTGTTACATCCTTGTCCACACTGTGGGATTGCACAAATGTAACGACATTGATTTCTAACCCAATACAGTTAAAGCAGCACAAAAACTGTGTGTAGATTAGCCATTCAATTGAGGTAATCCAGTCAGGAACATGAACAATGCCATGTTACTTAAATGACTAAATTATACAGTGCAAATAACAGAGGAAAAATGATAGCCACCACTTCAGGACCAAATCACAGGCTGAAACGTGTTCACAGGATGTATTTGCAGAACAATTAAAATAATTAACAAAATAGTAAGAATTATCACCTGTTTGACAATAATTCACAAACATAAAAAGGCTATGTTCATCTCTAGATTCAACCATAGTGCAAATAATTCAAAAGCAGAAAAAGTCTAAATTATTTTTAAGAGATAATTCAACCTGGTACAGCAAAATATTAGTATAAATTGAAAAACAGGCATTTACATGGTACCTTATTCAACAACTCAGGAGAACATACACTGTATCTGCAGGATAGCAATTTCCCCCCCCTCCAGATGTCTCTTTTTCTTTCCAGAAGTTGCAGAGCATTGGACAAGCAATAACAGATGATGAACACATGCATAACTACAAATGGGCAAGCTGATTGTTTTCAAAATTGGTATAAACATTTGCTCTTGGATAGAGATTTAGCCCATAGCAAATCTTTACATTCTCGTTATAAACCTCTGACAAAAAAAAGAGTTTATAATGGAAGTGCTGACAGTGTGAAAACGTGCTTATGGTCAGGAAAGTGAATGGATAAAAGTGGCATTTTTGTAGTTCCATATGTATACTCCATCAATGATTTCCATGCCTGATTTTGCTAAGTTTATATTTCAGAGCAAGAACTTGCAAACTGCTTCTACTGCCAGTTCCACCTAGGACCTGAAAATAAAACTACTGTGTGCATCATCACTTTCAATAACAATTCTAGAATAAGAACTCTGGCAACATGGCTGAAGAAAGCACAGCTTGTTCTTTAGCAGTTGTTATTATTTATTTATATTATAGCAGCCCCCAAAGGCCCTAATCATGATCAGGGCCTCATTGTGGTAGGTGCTGTACAAACACATTGGAAGACATGGAGAGACCTGGGAAGTGAGGGAGAGTAAGAGATTGTTAGGGTAAAAGAAGGAGTGGGTAAAATGAGGGGAAAACTACCTGGAAGCAGGGAGTTGAGAAAGAATATGACATCGAAAGTGAGCTTAGGCAGAAGTAAGAGATGAGTGAGATGATGATGGACCAACTATCAAATGAGAAAATGGGGGAATAAATCCAGTATCCAAGTTTCAAAGTCAAGTAAATGATGATTTGAAGGTTGCTTCCAGCTGCTGCTTCTGTTCTCCATGTGGGAAGTGTAAAGAGAGGCCACTGGGCCTAGGTTTTACTGGATCTGGTGTGAGAACTTGGGCAGCTAGATGGCCTCCTGCACTCTCAGGTGTAGCTGTTGCTATCTGCTTTGATAAAAGAGCCTGTCGAATCAAATATTTCAATGAGGTGGTAGGGTGGAGGAAGCTTCTGGGCCCAGTGATACTCCTAGTATTTTCATGAAAAGGGAAAAGACAAGACAAGAAAGGAAAAAGCAAAAGACTCTTCAGAGTCAAAGGGACCCATAAGAGCCCCTTCAGAAGTACAGTACATAAGGTGGCTCAGCACTACTGGCAATATTAAGAATGAGGGATATCTGAAATAATGCCGGGAATTCCTACATCTTGAAATCCATATGAGAGAAAACATCAGCTGTAAAGGAAGAGTTGAGACACTCAATAATGAGTTCATGGGGTTGGGAAGAGAACATAAAATGGAATAGATGCAGATGAACCTCTGAGATACCGTTCTGCTGCCAAGCACAAGTGAAGGAAAGAAGCCTGGAGACCAACTAATGGATGTGCCAGTGGTATAGAAAACAGGGCTCTGGATTCACAGATCATCTGAATGCTTTCTGGGATGAGGGGTGACTAATCGGTTAGGTGGGCTCAATTTGAGCAGACAGGGATCCTATTTCTAGGTTCAAAACTGTCAGGGCTTATCAAACTGGCTTTAAGCTGTCAACTATGAACTTAAAATAATAGGAAAATATATACGGAAAATCATCCAAATCACAAATTTTCAAAAGGAGGGAGAAACCAGTAATGTGAACTGAGACCTAGGGCTGATAAGAAATAGTAAATTAGACACACATTGACAATGTGATATGTCAGGGGGAAAAATGCCACTAAAAATGTGGGCTGTATTCATAGAGGTACCACCTCTCAGGTGAAGAGGAAATAGTCACTTAAGACGAGATTCACAAAGGAACTTCGGTGTGGTGATGCTGAGTGTCACCCTGTCTAACAGGTGCCTGAAAATGACTAACAGGAGTACTTGTGGCACCTTAGAGACTAACAAATTTATGGGATTCACAGAGTCTGAGTTAGGTGACTAGGTTCCCTATATAATGAATGGGGAAAGATCAGCACCTCAGAATGGGATTCACAAAAGCCAAGATGCTACATGGTCTCGCTTAGGGAGATGCCAAACTGAGGCGTGTGTGCTAAGGCCCATCCCTCTCTTAGAGATAGGTGCCTATGTCTGGGCTGCAGGGAGGCACCTCTCTCTGCTCGGGATTCACACCTGAAAATTCTGTCTTGTGGTTAGGCACCTACACAATTTTAGCAAGAAGACCAGCATGTGCACAAAGGAGGACAACCTTCCTTATAACTTTTACCTGAGCAGTCAGGATACTTATCTAGGATGTGGGAGACCCCAAGTTCAAGTCCCCTCTCTACCCAATCAGGGGAAAGGATTTGCCACCTCACAAGTGAATGCCCTTGGCACTGGGCTATGGGATGTTCTGACGTGGCACTTCCTCAGTCTCTCCTCACTGAAGCTGTTCTACCCTGGTCTCACGTGTGCGGAGCTGACCCAAGCCTCCCTCCCCCTCTTGTGCGGAGCTGACCAAAGTACCTCTTCCCTCTGCTGCTGAGCGGAACTGGTCCAAGCCACTTGCTTAAGCCCACCTCCTTCCCCTGTGTGGGGCTGACCCTAGCACTGTCACTCACCCCCCTGAGCCCCTTTATGTCAAAAAAAGTTGGGATGTCCAGGGCAGGGCTTAAAAAAGGGGACTGTCTCAGCCAAAACATAATGTACGGGCACCTGGTTGTGTCAAGAGCCATCCAGGGATCCTGGATCTCTGTGGGGAGACTTGGACCCTCCACCTGCCCTGGGCAGGATACTAGGGCTCTGAAAGCACCCCCCAGCTTGTGTCCCCTACCCCCAGGGTGTGTCGTCCAGGGCAGGTGGAGGGTCCAGGGCTCCCCACAGTGGCCTGGGTTCTCTGGGCAGCTCTTACCACAGCTCAGCTCTGGATTCTGACCTGACCAGAGGGTGGGGCCTCAGGGGGAAGAGGAGGAACGGGGAAGGGGCCACAGTTCTGCCACCGGTGGCCCCCCCTCTTCTATACGGGTTCCAGCACTCCTGCAGGGGCCCCCAAATTGGCCGTGAGCCCTTGTGTTAATCCGCCCCTGCATTGCATATGCCCTCTGAGTTTGATAGTGAACCATTGATAGCTACTCTTTGAGTATGGTCTTTCAACTAGTTGTGCACCCACCTCACGGTAGTTTCATCTAGACCATATTTCCCTGCTTTGCTTATGAGAATGTCATGTGGGACCATGTCAAAAGCCTTACTAAAATCAAGATATATCATGTCTACTCCTTTCCCCCATCCACTACGCCAGTAACCTTGTCAAAGAAAGAAATTAGTTTGGTCTGGCATGATTTGTTGTTGACAAATCCATGTTGGCTATTCTTTATAACCCTATAGTGCTTCTTCATAACCCTAATGGGCTAATAAACTGATTGCTTAATAATTCGTTCCAGTATCTTTCCAGATATCAAAGATAGGCTGAGTTATCTGTAATTCCCCAGGTATTCTTTGTTCCCCTTTTTAAAGATAGGTTCTATGCAGGGCTGTCCTCACCCATACGCAAAGTACGCAGCTGCGTAGGGCACCAGGAAACTTGGGGCACCAAATTTCCTGGTGCCCTGCACAGCTGCATGCTGCTCCAGCCCCTGCCCTGCCTCTTCCCACCCCTGCTCCGCCCCAGCCCTGCCTCTTCCCGCCCCTGAATAGTGCAGCAGGGCCGGGCCTGCACTCACTGGCAGTGGGAAGTGCAGAGACAAGGCCCCAGCCCGCTCCGCGCCGCCAGTGAGTGCTGGGGGGTGGTTTCCCCTTACCCCCTAAGTCAGCCTCCCCATGAGGCTTCTCCCCCCCCTCCCCGGGGGGAGGGGGGCGCTGCATAGGGCCCCAGAATAGGTAGGGATGTCCCTGGTGCTATGTTTGCCTTTCTCCAGTCTTCTGAGACCTCAACTATCCTCCAGAAGTTCTCAAAGATAATTGCTAATAGTTCTGGGATTGCTTCAGCTAGTTCCTTAAGTATTCTAGGATGAATTACATCAAACCCTGCTGATTTGCATACATCTAACTTGTCCACATATTTTTTAACCTGATCTTTCCCTACTGTTGCTTGCATTCCTTCTCCCTTGCTGTTAATATTACTGTGTTGAGTAACTGGTCACCATTAACCTTTTTAGTGAAGAGTGGAGCAAAATAGGCATTAAACACCTCCGACTTCTTGATGTCATCAGTTAATAGCGCTATTTCCCCACTAAGTAGCAGACCTACATTTTCCTTCATATCCCCATTGAAGTCAATGGAAGTTTTGCTATTGACTTAAATGGGGCCAGAATTTTACCCCAAGGAGTGAGAAAAATTATTAAGCATAATAAAGGTGGTATTAGCTAGAAGTAATCCTATGAAATAAAAAAAGGGAATATCAGGAAAAGCTTCCAAACAGTGAGATCTATTGGGCTGCGGAAGAAAAAAATCTGCACCCACCCACAGTCTATATACATTCCCTGAGTATAAACACTGCACTGTCTTGTAGTATAATTAACACAGAATTATATCACTAAAACAGTATACACCAGTTGAATCGACTCCTCTTGAACAGATAAGAGCTCTTAAGTTGCTACACTGAAAACAAATCATTTGAACCTGGATAATTAGAATATAACATGGAGTTAAAAATTATGCAAAGCTTAAAATATTTTAACTCATTTAAAATTCTGTCAGCAAATTAGTAAAGATACATCAGTAGCTTCACATGCCTAACTCAATAAGTAGAAAAACTGGTATCTATTTTGTCAATAGGGACACTTTATACAAACTGGATACACAAGTAGAAAATCATAATGTTGGTAAGAGATAATTAATTAATTCAAGTTTCAAGATAAGAGCACTAGGTCCTACTGACCCTACATGTTAATCAGTTGATTGATTAATTGCTACAATCATAATAATTATAGGGTATAAATCTAAATACATTTAATGATAGTCTACACATAGAAAAAAAATGTTTTCAATCTGCTTATCTTCCCCATTTCTTGAATCACAGGCATTCTTTCTGTCATAAAAAAATCTCAAAATCTTTGTTAAGATATCTGTGTGATGAGGTGAGTTTACATTCTGTTCATCCCATCAGCAATTTTTTGTAGTCCCAGCTTACTTTCTAATGAAAAAAAATTACATAGATGAAAACCAATTGATTATGTACAATACTCAGTTCAGCTTCATCAAAAAAGTCTCTTCCTTAAAAGAAAACCAATGGCACCGACCAATATGGTCACTGTATAGTTATACAGTGCCTTTTATCCCCAAGCACTTTAGAAACTGAATACTACTTCTACCATTGAAATGCTGTAGCCTCTGAGGTGAAAGGCTACAACTGTTCAATATCATAGAAAAATGCTACATCACAGTAAACAGATAGAAAATGAAGAATACCACACCCTACGGAAACTGAAGGGGAAATTTTAGTAGGCAGAATGCAATTACTGGAGCTGAAATATGCCCAGAACAATGCTGTCAACACTCCTGACTTTGCAAAAAAAAAAAAAAAAAATCCTATGGGATCTTTAATGACCAGATCTCACCCAAAAGAAAGAAACTTCAACGAGCAGTACCCTCTAATACAATGCCAAAGATACATAGAGAGCTACCTACTAAATCATGGGTGGTGCTCCCCAGAATATCTACATGGCCACCTACATAGAATCATAGCATATCAGGGTTGGAAGCGACCTCAGGAGGTCATCTAGTCCAATCCCCTGCTCAAAGCAGGACCAATCCCCAACTAAATCATCCCAGCCAGGGCTTTGTCAAGCCTGACCTTAAAAAATCTCTAAGAAAGGAGATTCCACCACCTCCCTAGGTAACCCATTCCAGTGCTTCACCACCTTCCTAGTAAAAAAGTTTTTCCTAAACCTCCGCCACTGCAACTTGAGACCATTACTCCTTGTTCTGTCATCTGGTACCACTGAGAACAGTCTAAATCCATCTTCTTTGGAACCCCCTTTCAGGTAGTTCAAAGCAGCTATCAAATCCCCCCGCAGATTTCTTTTGGCCCAATCCTCTAATTTGTCTAGGTCCCTCTGTATCCTATCCCTACCCTCCAGTGTATCTACCACTCCTCCCAGTTTAATGTCATCTGCAAACTTGCTGAGGGTGCAATCCACGCCATCCTCCAGATCATTAATGAAGATATTGAACAAAACCGGCCCCAAGACCGACCCTTGGAGCACTCCGCTTGATACTGGCTGCCAACTAGACATGGAGCCATTGATCACTACCCGTTGAGCCAGCTTTTTATCCACTTTATAGTCCATTCATCCAGCCCATACTTCTTTAACTTGCTGGCAAGAATACAGGCACCGACTTCCCCTCTGCCTGGTGGGTGCTCGACCTCCCCCTTGCCTCTTCCTGCCCCTGCACCGCCCTCACCCTACCCCCATGCCACCCTTTCCCCAAAGTCCCCGCCCCACCCTGCCTTTTCCCACCCCAGCACCTGAGATTGCCCCCATCCTTGCTTTTGCTTTGTACCTTTTGTCATTACACTAAATAAACACAGTTATGTTTTACAGACGTGAACCTACCATAAGATTGTATTTAAAAAAGGTATGGACCATAAAATCAAAGTAGCTAAACTAATTTATAGAGAACTGTTTGTCTTTCTAAAAGCACACATGAGAAACAGTCCTGAGGAAGGAAACAATGTATTTTCTTTTTCCGATGTTCAACCTACCTGAAGTATATCCATGTATTAACTTAAGAAGTGCTATCATTAAAAAGATAAGTAGTTTTAGTTGTTAATTCAGAACAATCTAGTATCCACCACCATAATGATCACTAATTAGCACTTTCACTAGAGGCTGGGACTAAAACAGCCATAGACACCTAGCAACGCCTACAAGTGATCCCTGCAGATCAGGACTGAGGTGCCTTGGTGGAAGTGAGCTGTTTTGCTGCACCTGTCCAGTGTATAAGGAACCACGATCTCTAGAGCTGTTAACCTGGCATCTTTATCAAGAACCACATTCACGTTTGCACCTGATTTTCACATATACACAAAGGCCCCTTTATATTGCTCTTGAAGTGTAAAAAAGGGCTATAAAATGGAAATTACATTCACTTCCACTTTAAAGCCACTCTGAGCAGTATAAATGGGATTTGGTGTAAATGAGAATCAGGCCACTGATGTTTTTAAAAGATTAAAAAGTCATCAGCTTAATGTTGAGCAAGGAACTTTGAGACAAAGGAACTTAGGCATGGTGACACTGATTGTTGCCTAACTTTAAGTTACCTAGAAAATCACCGGGATTCACAAAGTTCAGCACTTTGGCTCCACATACAATGAATGATGAGAGACAGGTGCCTGAGAATGCGATTTGCAAAAGCCAACACAGTAGGAGACTACCCAATGGGAGATGTCAAGCCAAGTGGTGTGTCTTGGAGATAGGCACCTAAATCTGAACTGCAGGGAGGTGCCTCCCTTTGCTTGGGATTTTCAGCCGCAAACCCTCTTTTGGGGTTAGGTGCCTACTGTATTTTAGCAAGAAGCCCGGGGGGCAGGAAGAGGACAAATTTCCTCATAACTTTTAGTCCAGAATGTAGGGTACTCACCTGGGATGTGGGAGATACCCAGTTCAAGTCTCTCCTTCACCAAAGTGGGCAAATGGATTTGAACAGGGCTCTTCCTTCTCTTAGGTGAGTGCTCTAGTCACTAATCTATAGGATATTCTGATGTGGGGTGCTCTCAGTCTCTCCTATTGAAGATATTCCATTGTGGACATATAATTAAAAAAAAATCACTGTAATAGTGGGACAGGATCTTGGGTCTCCAATATTCCAGGTGAGTCCCCTAGCCACTGAACTAAAAGTTATGAGGGAAGTCCTCTTTCTGCTCCTCCCTGGCAGGTTTGTGTAAATGCATTTATAAGGGCCCGATCCAGTAGGCAAGTTCCGGACACACCTACTAGATCAGGCCCTTCAGGCGAGTTAGGCAGAGGAATGCTTATCTCTCTATGGTTTGTGAATCGCTCTGGGGCTTGAGCATGTAGCCACCTGGCATGGGCTGCTGTACACATGTTCAGAGGCAGAAACAAAGCTGAGGGAACTTTTACTGAAAAAATGTAGGTGCCAAGTGAGTTTAGGTACCTACAAAGATAGGGGGCAGCTGAGCAGGGGCTTAGTGAATCCCAGTGGGGCCAGATTCTGGGATTTAGGCATCTAAAGTGGCAATTAGGCACCTAAATCCTTTTGTGAAACTAGCCTGTTGTGTTATTTCAGAACAAATATCTTAAGGTTTTAAATAACTATTCTGAAGCTATATTTTAGGGGGGAAAGCACTACCCTAATTAAAGCTTTGACACTAAAATCCATCTGATGTTGATTCAACTTTGTAATTCTGGTACTTTAAGGAGCATTATTTTCCAAAGTTGGTATCCATGCACAGCAAT
Source organism: Trachemys scripta elegans (assembly GCF_013100865.1). Lineage (NCBI taxonomy): Eukaryota > Metazoa > Chordata > Testudines > Emydidae > Trachemys > Trachemys scripta. Next base: position 21,339,646 of record NC_048308.1, on the reverse strand, counting down.
TTTGTGCTTCCTGTTTTGTAATGCTGTTTTGGTAAATGAATAACGCTAAAATGCTTTAAAGAATAATAAAAGCCCCATATATATATTTTACGGAACAACTTCAACAATTTTGTGCAGTATTTTCAAAGAAACATGCAGTTGAGCACATTTCACTGAGTGAATGAACTTTTACAGTCTTTAAAGGGTTATCTGACCTTCTCCTTCTGCAGCTTGCTTGACTCAAAGTTACAGCATCAGAGGAGATAACAGTGAAACTGTACTATAAAAATAAATTACTATCATGAATATTAAGCAACAGGAATATAATAAACATGACTGCTTACACAATTCTGATTTATTGACACTGATTTGCTTGTAAATTATCACACAAAGCACTCAGTTTAGTTTTTCAGGAACATGTGCAAAATAAAGCTTGGTGGACAGTTCCCGGAGACCTTGACATCTGCCACTGAATTCATACTTCATTGTTCCTGGTGTCTACTTTCTCATGTAGGTTGCAGCGGTGTAAATTTCCTCTTTTCATGAGTTTCTTCACATTTCTTGAGAGTTTTTATTTTTTTTAGACTTGCACAGTTTTTAAAACTACTATCTCAGTGGTTGAGCTTTGACACGGTGGAACAAATCCAGCTGCAAAATCTCCTAAAGGCTGTTCATGCTTGTTCTGTTAAATAGTGCTCACTTTGAGTCAAGGGGTTTCATTACTATATTTATGAACCTTTTGGCACTAGGAGTTGGGATTTCCGAATGCTAAGCATTAATGCATTTTGCATCAGTGTTTGGCAATGGGAGCTCTGGATCACTGGCACTGAGGGGTTGAAGACAATAGAGGAGATATTTATTTCCAGGTAGAAATCTTGTGTTATGTGTATAATGTTAGAGGTATGCTGATCCACTATCAGATAATGGTGGTAGTCAGCAAACTGCCACAGTTGCTAACTAATGGGAATGGAAAGCATTAAGAATTCTCAGCATTAAAAGCCTAGTGCCTATATTCTGGATCAGATATTTGTTATCCAAATTGATGGAAAGTATCTCATCTCAAAATAGGATTATTCTCCTTTAAATTTTAAACCCTGCTTTGTGTTTATGTGCTTATATCACTTTATGACATGGTGAGTTATGTCAAGCCTAAGATTATTTTTGGAGATTTCTGAGACAGAATTTCCTCATTTTGCCTGTCATCAGCCTACAGCATATGCCAAAAGACCCCATTTTGAGGGCGTGATTCAGAAATACCATCTAAAATAAGGGACAGCTACAGCTTCAAAGAGAAAACACTTATCTTGGATCAAATCCTACTAACATTTCATTCGGTGGTTACTGTCTCCACAGTTTTGATAGCTCTCTGCAGAGGATTTGTATTCGCACAGTGGGCCAGGTTTTTTTTTATGGTAATACACTTAAACTTGCATGCTGGAGTCTGAGTGCATGAGGTGCTCCCAATCTACAGTATGAAGAAAAATGAGCAAAGAACTCAGCTGCAGAGCATGTGGGTTAGTTCTGGGTGAATGTGGAGCTACAGATGCAAATCAAACATGAGCAGAGAAAAACACCATTCTAAAAGTGGCACTTGGTAGCCAAGGGTTGGAACTGCAGAAGCGTGTATAAAATTGCCTGCTGGGCAAGCCCTCTCTGCCTCTCTCTCCTTTTTTTTTTAAATAAACAAAAAGAACTGCTGAAGCTTGCATGCTTCCCTCACTTGCCCTCAGCACTCACTTTAGTCTTGTAGGCACCCAAGTGTTTTTCTCCCAGTCCCCTTTTCCCCTTAACAGCAGCTGCAGCAGTTAGTGATAGTGGACAGGACATTTTGGTTGGAGATTTTAGCTCTTTTCACCGTTCACCCCACGCTCCTTCTGCACCCGTAACAGCCATTCCTTACATGACACCTTGACTATGCGCTAACTCCAGACCTTCTGCCTTTTACTAGCAGTGTTGTGCTTGACACTGCCTTACTGCCATGTGCACTGTCAGGATATTTCTCTCCATTAGCTCACTACGCTAACCAGAGTGGGTCATATCACTTTGAAAGAGGTTTTCTTTTTGCTTTGGAGTCAAGATTCCTGTTATTATTGGTTATGAAAGATCAGTGAGCTCCACAAGGATTTATGCAGACATGCACTTGCATCTAAACACTATTAGTTATCCCCTATCTTTTAGGCCACTAAAATCTTGCAAAAGTCTGCATGCCCACTTGGCTAAGGTCATTTTCTTTTTATGGCTGAGTAAAATACAATTTGATTTTAAGCAACATTATAATGGTAAGTGTAGGCATGTAGATTTTGTGCCCTGGGCGGGTAAATTTTATGGTGATTTGCAGGGCAGCACTACTTGCATACATTGTTTTATTTGATAAGGGCCAGATTGTGAACCCCTTAGTTACATTAATGAACAGTTAATCATACAGGCAAGAGTTACTGATGTCTGTGAAATCACTTGTGTGAGTAACTGCTCATCAAGGTGAGTAAGGGTTTTTTCAGTCTGGACCTACTATAGACATAACCTATATGAGCCAAGTTAACAGACTTACATTTTCATAACTTAGAATCTAACAGCAACTGTTTGACTTTTTGGGAAGAAATGTGTTATTTTATTCAGTTTTTTAAGATCATGGATATTTAAAATTTAATATTTGTGCTGTATATACAGTGGAGCCATCTTACGGAAATCCCATTTAACAGAAGAAAAATAAAAGTGAAGTGCAATGAATTTGTGCCAAACAGGTTGCCTTTGTACTGCCTATTCACTGCCATCACTTTAAAAGGGAGGCAGACTCGTGGCATTACTTATTTCTTCCATTCCCTCACTTTTTCTTACTCGTCTCCTCTTTTCAGCTGTCATCCAGTACAGCAGGTGCACGTACAGCTGCCAAGGATGCTTTTCCATGGCCAGATTGTCAGGTTTTCCAGCAGCAGGTTTCCACAATTTGTGTCCCTCAAGAGACAGTATAAACCACATTAACTTTGACTGAACTCTGTCCCACTCTTGGTAGGAACACAGAACCTGCCCTCATACTTAAACACTAGTATGATTTGACAAATGTTTCATGCAACCACATTTCAAACTGTGTTCACTGTATGTAGTCTCTGTAGTACTTGTATTATCATGTGATTGCCCACCCTAACAACATGGTATTATTTCTTCTCCCTGACTGGGTATGTGCTGCTGTAATAAATGAGCAGGTTCTGGCTAAGTCACCTGATGTTTGATTCTCTCAGGGAGAGAGCAGGACTAGTTGGTGGAATTTTGAAAACATTTAAACTCCCCCCTCCTCACACACCTTTATCAGCCACTTGAATCAGGCCTCCTCAGAGATATCACTTCTAGAAAAATTAGGCTGCTGTAATGTTTTATTGATTTAAAATTAATTTCTCCTATCACTCTTGCACAAAGTAATTGAGGTTGACACATGCCTACATGGTCCCAGCAATTAAAGATATTGCCAGAGCCTTACCTTGTTTGTTTAACTGCCATTTTACCAGGTCTGTAGCTAAGGGGACTGGCATGGTCCTTTCTGTGAAGGCTGCAGTCACATATCCTCTTACAGCTGGTGTAAAAGAATGCAGCCCAGATTCTGCTCATTCATGCCAGAAACCAAAGTGGTCTGGGGTAATAAGGAAACACAGATGTAGCACCTTTTCCTCCTAACCTCAGGCACTGCACTTAGCACAACTCGGCTAGACCAAAGGATCATGAGTGTTTAATTTACTGGTCTTCAATTTTCAGTGACCCATCATCATTCACCACAGTAAATATTAAATTAGTAATTTTGGTGCAGATGCAAATGTGCATTCCTAGTTCTGATCCCCAAGACAGCTTCCATGTCAGAATTCTGGCCAGAGGCTGAGGAACAAAATAGTCACCTTCTTCTGTGTTGCTAAGCAGTGTCCCATATACAACAGTATTTCACATATAGTGTGCTGGGACTGGGACAGCAGGATCTCCTACATGGCAGGGAGGTTTACAGACAGAAGAGAAGGGCACAGCATGGGAGACAAACCAATGCCTTTCATCTAAGTCATTTTTTTCTCTTATAGTAAGTTCCTTTTTCCTTTCCTCTCAGGTCCTCTTCTCCTTATCAAGGGCTCCGTCATCTTCTCCATAACCAGGCTGTGTGTGAATGTGCAGAAGTCTCCAAGAGAGGTTCTATGTTGCAATTATAGGATTCTGAAGGTGAGGCTGTATTTTGCTGCTTTCCCTCAAGCCATTACTCCTCCTAACACGAACATTGCTCCCTCGAGGTGGAAGCTGCACCCATTGCTGACAATGAAGTGAAACACCTTTCCCCAGCAGAGCCTCCACATGATCCCACAGGGCTGAAGTGTCCAACCTGCCCTCATCAGACCTTCAGTTCACCTGTCTTTCACAGGAATTTCATCATAAGTGATAAGTGTTTCCTCATCCTTTTTTGTTTCTCTTTCTCTCCAAAATGGACAGCCTCAAACTTTTCTCCCTGTTTCCTCCTCCATTTTCTCCCTCCTCCTCTACTAACCCCACAGATGAAATTCTAAGTGAGTTGTTTCATTGCTTCCTTTGTCCCCTCCCAAATTTTTTCTTAATCAGAAATCAAATTTAGGCTACAAAACCAAAATCCATTTGCTATGACTGTTTGTATGGACAACATTTCACTCTGTTGAATATTTGTGAAAAGTGAGTACAACAGGTGTGCAATATGCAATCTGGTTTTTAATTCACTGCAACATTTGTAAATATTCTCCTTGATATTCGCTGAGCTCTTACACCGTGTAACACCAATGGAGAATCACTGGCGCACCAAGACTGAATCTGGTTGTAAATTAGAAACACACTTTTTTCAAATGGAATTGAGACACACTTTTCATATGGGTATTTTTGGACCAAATGACATTCCTTCTAAAGAGCCAGTGGCTGTTTCCTCTCCTCCACAGATATGGAATGCTCTAAGTACAGCAGTTCCATGGAGTGTAGGAGAATGGAAAAAGCATTTAGTTTTACTAATGTATAAAAGTGTAGACAAACTTAATGGATTGTCAGATGGTTAAAACAAAGAGAAAGATAAAGACAGGATTAAAGCTGAATAAGATCCTATAAAAGAATATGCAGTCTAGGGATTTTGGAGACAAGGCATGCTTCAGCACAATCCATTCTATTAGCACCAACCCACAACTACCGGTTTCAAAACGCTTATGGCACACCGTGAATCTCTACATTTAAAGGGGTTCTCATTGAACAGATTACCGCAGATTGGGGTCCAGTGATTTATTGTCTAAGCAATAAACTATTCATAACAAAGACACCTGTGCAAGCCAGTTGGCTGTAGTCATTCTTGTTTAACATTTAATTATGAATATAATTAGCATGAGTTAAGAGACAGGCCAGGCACGAGCCATAAAATTTCCAGTATGCTAAGAAAAAACAGCAACTCCCAAATACAACAACAAAATATGCAAGATATTGGTAAGAATATGTCCCTGCTGTGCAAACATATAAAAAAAACCCCAAATCTATGCTAAATATAATTTCTTTTAAAATGTTAGTTGCCTTGATATAGTGCAGCAGAGGATATCTTAAAAGTCTGCCCTATGTTTAGAGTTCTGGTTACTGTAAGCACAATTTTTTTAGAATTTTTTTTTTTGTTCCTCTAATTTTTAGGGCAATTTGTTACCATCAGCTTTTTACATTCAACAACCATTTTCTGTCAAGTGTCTCAGGCACTTTGTTTTCCTCCCCCTTCTCTTTGAAGAGCAACATAACCCATTACATGATGCCTCAAAAAAAAGTTTGATTAAGGGGCAGCATAAAGTCCACAGAAAAGAAAACAAAGATGTTGGACTGAGATTTTCTCAAAAATCTTACCTTTGCTATATTTGCAGCATTGCTTTGTGCTACCAAAAGAAAAGAAGTAGCAAAATACTGCAAAAGATCTCTTTTTAAAGGTGGATTTTCATGCTCAAAAGAAAAAACAAAACAAAACAAACAAACATCCAAAGCCAGTTTTAGTTTGGACAAGTATTTTGCAAGCTTACTGCTTAGAATGACTCTGTGCAACAGATATCAACCCTGATCTGCAGCACCTTTTTTTCATTTCTCACCAAACATACATGTGATCGTGCAAGCCCTCTGTGTGCAAGAAAGGAAAAACTTCCTGTGACTTTTTCATTCTACCCTTTTTTTCTTGTCTTTTAACCAGTTACTGAGCCATGAGAGGACCTTCCCTCTTATTCCATGACTACTTAGTTTGCTTAGTAGCCTATGGTAAGCGACCTTGTCAAAGGCCTTCTGCAAGTCCAAGTACATTATAACTGCATCACCCTTGTCCCAGGAGCGCCGGAAGGTCCCTAAAAGTGGGGTGGCTATTGGCGCCCAAACAGTGGCCGCCACAGTGCCCCTTTCTCTGAGGCCCCACTCCCACGCTGCCTCTTTCCACAAAGACCCTGCCTCCTGCTCACTCCTCTTCACACCCTCCCCCCATTGCTTGCCCTTATAGCTAGTAAAAAGTGGGAGGACCATGGCCCCCTACTTCCCCCATTCTGGCACTCCTACCTTGTCCAAAGGCTTGTTGATACTTTCAAAGAATTCCAAAGGTTGGTGAGACATGATTTCCCTTTACAAAAACCGTGTTGAGTCTTCCCTAACATATCTTGACAGGTTTCAGAGTAGCAGCCGTGTTAGTCTGTATCCGCAAAAAGAACAGGAGTACTTGAGTAAGGTGCCACAAGTACTCCTGTTCTTTCTCCTAACGTATCTTGTTTATCTATATATCTGAAAATATTGTTCTTTACTGTAGTTTGCCTGGTACTAAGTTTAGGCTTACCAGCTTGTAATTGTCAGGATCACCTCTGGACCTTTTTTAAAAAAATAGGCATTACATTAGCTACCCTCCAGTTATCTGGTCCAGAGGCTGATTTCAGTGATAAATTACATATCCCAGTTAGTAGTTCTGCAGTTTCACATTTGAGTTCTTTTGGAACTCCCTGAATGTCTCCCTGAGGACAATAATAGCCACTTCGTGGTCTCCTGTTGTAACTCTAGAGGCTGGAAGGGGATAAGTGGGAGGTCTATCTCCTAGGGAGGGGGATCTGAACAATTTCATTCCCATGCTACCTGGATTTGAGCCAAGGAAAGACCAATTGTACACAATGAGGAGTGAGCTGCAGCCACTGGACACAAATGTCTCTCTAGTATCAGAAAGGTTGCAGCAGCTGGCATCTTTCATGCAAGCTGAAGTTTGCATACAAAACAGCTTGTGGGAAGGAGGTATGGTCTGCGGCCTTCTTAACCAGCTCTGCACAGGCCTTGCCTACATGCTGGTTGGGAGCAGGAATTCCTTCCTCTTGCTACAGGGGGCTTTGTCTTCTCCTGAGAGTAATAGGGGTCCCATGCTTAGGGGAGAGGGGCTTTGCAAAAACTTACCCCCTTACATGCTACTTGTTCTGGCTTGATTTAAGTGAAGGAGCTTCCACGTGGCCTGGTTTCTGTCTGCCATTTCAGCAGGGTTAGGGGAGGAAAGGTGCTGTCCCTCAACCCTCCTCAGAAAGCCAAAAGGTTTTTTTTTTTTAATTTACAGTTTTGAGAAGAAAAACTTCAAAGCCAATGAAGCCACTGAGAGGCATTTAGTTAATACTCTTTTAAAAATCTTGTGCAAGCTCTACTCCAAAGGGGACCCCGGAAGTCTGCCATGTGTGCCATTTGGAGGCAGATAATTCTGGAGAGCTCATCCTGAGAGGCGATCCTACACCCAGACTCAAAGCAAAGATCTGGACTGCCTCTCGTTGCCATAGAGATGAGGAACACCCACTTTGAAGACAGTCTGACATGGAGGGGACAGAGAACACATTATGTCACTGGTACCTTACCCAGATTTTGAAACAAGTCTCAAGTCCCAGTGAAAAAAGATCACTTTAACCCACAGCACTACTCTATATCTTGGGTAAAATCATGGTCCCATTGAAGTCAACAACAAAACTCCCACTGACTTCACTGAAGCTAGAATTTCAACCTTGTTGTTTTAAGACTAAAAGCAATTTTAAAGTATTGCGTACTTTTGCAAACAATGTAATTCATTTGTTTTCATTCCGATAATACAGCTTGCTTCTGTATTGTATTGTTTCTGTGTTTTAAAAGAACATGACTTTATGGACTTTGAGATTATCACATAGGACCAAGGGACATCAATTCTCCATCTGGCCAAAACTGTACTAAACTAAAATCTAACTTCCTTTATTAACTAAAAGAGTTGACAATAATATATCATGTTCAAAATCCTAAGTATCCATCTTCTTAAATGTTCATATATAATAGGACTATGCCAAACACTGTAGGGTCAATAGTAATGACATTCTGAATTCCACTTAGCTTGCACAAAAAGACGCTCATAGATATGAGGTGGTGTCTTATTACTGGTTAATTGACAGGACATGTGTGAAGTCACTTGAAGAGAGTGTTAATGGTCCATAGGAGCAACCAAGGCCAAAGGGCGAAAACACACTAAGGGACTGTAGGTGGGAAGCCCACAGCAATAGGATATTACCATTTCATTCAGAGAATTGTTTGGGAAAGAAAGAGCAGATCAAAATTCCATAGTCATCCAGAGATACTTAACATACCATCTAGCCTGTGCCTGGATTAACTCTGCTTTCCAAAAAAGCTTCTTTGGCAAATGCTATTTAAATTTCCAGGTGAATCTGATGCAAAGATCTCTGTCACTCCTCTCCATGAAATGCATCACAGTCCTGAACTCACATAAAAGGAAGAAATAGCTTCTGAGAACCTGGCTGATTTTCGTGTTTATTGGGTTGGTCCACTTCATAGCCGAGACTCTGAACGTCTGAAACCTTAGTAAATCTGAGATGGCATTGGTTACAGAGCTGTCCTTTTTATTATGCATATTTCAAATTTAAATCTGTAACATGGTTGTGGCTCAAGACCACAACTATTCTTTGTAATGAAATTAAAGCAGACTTGAAAATAAGAACAGATGAAGAGAGAAGAATGAAAAATGCTGAAGATGCAGAAAAACTGAAAACAAGAAAAACTAAATAAAAATTTGATTTGATGTCATCAAGAATTAATAAAACCATAATAGGTAACTAGATGGAAATATTTTGAAGAAAAGCTAGACAAAGATTAAATAGATAGTGACATTGGCAAAAATTGTTCTTTTTAAAGGCTTTGACAACTACAACTATTTTATTTTAATAAAAAAGAGCTGTGATATGATTCTTAAAAATAACTCACATCTATGATACTTTTATGTCCTCCATTCCCAAAGTATCTGAGTGCATCACAATATTTAACACACTTCTCTTCCCCACCTCACAGAGTTGTTGTGAAGTTATTTTCCTCCTTTTACAGCTGGATAGATCCACAAACAGATTTAGGTTCCTAGCTGCCACTTTAGGAGCCCAAATCCAAAACTTAAATCTTCAAAACCTTTGCTCGGCTTTGCCTAAATTCTCTAGGTGCCTACATTTCTGCCAGTGGGTACGCACACAGCCATCTAAGACCTAACATTACTGAGCTGCTTGGTGCATAAGTCTGGCTGGATTCACTAATTGGGTGTTCTCCCTCCTATCTCATCTGGCAGGTAAGGTCAGAGCATGCCTAACCAACACAAAGCAAAGAGGTGGTGGTGCTCTCTTCTGTCCCCGCACCCAAAACGTTCACCCAGGATGCAGGAGCCCCAGGTTTTAATCCTCCCTCTGCCTAATTGGAGGAGGACTGTTTGAAACCAGATCTCCCACCTCTTAGTGGGTGGGCTAGAGGGTGTGTCTATCAATCACTCCTGTTGAAGCTATGCCATTTTGTATGAAATATTTAAATAGCTATTGGAGCAGAGACTGGAACCTGAGTCTTCCAGATGAGTGCACTAATCTCTAGGTTATAGATTCATTCTTTCCTTCTGGCCCCACAGAGCTTGCATTCAGGTCTACTAAGTTCTAGGCTAGTGGCCTAATCACTGGACCATCCTCCCCCACATAGATACTGATTAAACTACATAGCTACACTTTGACACATTAATGTCCATGCAGCTTTCCTCCTCTCATAAGGATCTGAGAATAGTATTCGTCACCTGAAATGATACCAGACAGTAGGCATGATAACAAATATTTCTAGATTTGAACTCATTCTTTTGGGCTATACAATGAAGGGGAATCATTATAACCAAAGGCAAAAGACAAAATACACTTTTCCATGTCCTCTCCTTTTTACCTTTACACAGGGAAAGTTAACTACCCACTAAAAATATGTGTGCTGCTAGCAAATAGCTTAACCCTTAGGTGGATTTATTTTGCACTGTCAATGGCTAGAGTGGAATGGCAGAAGGCAATACAAATGAGATCCAGTGACAGAGGTGATTAAACATTCAGACATTGGTCCAGATTCTGTTATCCCTGCTCATGTTAAGCAGAATTTTACTTTGCATCAATCCTATTAAAGGCTATGGGGCTACTCATGGATTAAGGTGCTACTTAATGTAAATGTGGCAGAACCTAACCTTATATTAGCATTGTTGTACCCACATCACAGATATACATGTGTACCCATAGTGACATGCTTGTGATGGGTAGGTGGAGTTCCAGAAAAATTTGTGTATCTAATGCCCAGGACCTGATAAAGTAGAGTATTCATTGGCCAGAGGCCTTGTGATCTTCCACTCCTTACTGTTTGTAAATCTTCAAACATACTTCATAGGGGTAGTGATTACGCACATTCATCAGGCCAAGCAAAACTGTATGATTTCCCTGAAATAAATTCTAATGTTATGGCCATATCTAAGTTTGTTTATATGGGGGAATGGAATGTTGAGAGATTCAAGCAATCTGACTGACTAATACAGTGTAGTAATTTTCTGGAGCTATGTACATACCAACTGAAACCAAATGAAACTGCATCATCCAGGGGGGAAAAATATCCATAGGCTTACTGTGTAAGTTACTTTTCATTTAATGCTTAAAATAGCATTAGCATAAGGGTAGCATGAAAGTTCCTGGGAATTAACTTCTCCTACCTAGCAGGCTAAATCCCCAGGAAATGCCCTGCTTCTTGATTATTCCCAACTATTACAAATAGCAGGATTTTAGACTATTTCATCTTCCTCACATGGATCTAAGTAGTGCTCAGTGCAGAACCCAAGGTTTGATGGTGGAGTGGGGTAGCTCTAAGTTACCTTTTCTCCTTTAATCCTAGGATTGTTTTGTCCTCTTCTATAGCTTAGGGCATGTCTTCACAGCGCGTGGCAGCACTTTAACATGGCTGTGTAGTCATGGCACCAGTGCTGGGAAAGAGCTCTCCCAGCACTCTAAAAAACCCACCTCCACAAGGGGAATAGCTCCCAGAGTTGGGAGCGCAGCTCCCAGTGCTGGTGCACTGTCTACACTGTCACGTTGCAGCACTCAGGGAGGTGTTTTTTCACACCCCTGAGCGAGAAAATTGCAGCGCTGTAAAGTGGCAGTGTAGGCAAGGCCTTAGTAAGGGCCCTTATGGCTGCTTTACTGGTCCAGGATCACCAGAGTGCGCTGCACTTTGGCAATACCCCCTGATAGAAACTAGACATCAGAGACATAGACCCAACTAGCTCATCTTTACAGCACCCAGGGGTAGGGTTACCATCCGTCCAGGTTTCCCCGGACATGTCCGTCTTTTTCAGTGTTAAATGGCCGTCCGGGGGGAGATTTCTAATCAAGTAGAAATGTCTGGGATTTCCCCCTTCCCCTCCTGCGGAGCGCGGCGCGGCTGATTGGACGCCTGGCCTGATTGAAAGCCGCTCGCAGCCACTAGGGCCTCTAGCAGCCAGAGTCCCTCCCCCTCCCCCGCTCCCTCCTCCCCCACAGAGCAGCGGCAGTGTTTGATTCCACGTGGAGCCTGCATTTCTCCCTCTGCCGAGTGAGCGGGGGGAGCAGGGCAGGCGGGGGGGGGGAGGTGTAGAGGCTGCAGGGGCAGGGCAGGCAGGGGGTGCAGAGGCTGCAGGGGCGGGGGGGTGCAGAGGCTGCAGGGGGAGGGGGGGGCGGGGGGCACAGAGGCTGCAGAGGCGGGGGGGTGCAGAGGCTGCAGGGGCAGGGCAGGCAGGGGGCGCAGAGGCTGCAGGGGGGGTGCAGAGGCTGCAGGGTAAGGAGGAGCAGGGCAGGCAAGGGCATAGAGGCTGCAGGGGCTGCGGGGTGGGTGGGGAGCAGGGAAGTACTTAGCAACCCCCAACCAAGATCAGAGCGGGAAGGAGGAGGGGGAATGTGGGGTGCTCAGAGGAGGGGGCAGAGTTGGGGCAGGGACTTTGGGGAAGGGGTTGGAATGGGGGCGGAGAAGGGGTGGGGCTGGGGCGGGGCCGGGGGCGGGGAAGGGGCGGAGTTGGGGCAGGGCCGGGGGGCGGGACCGGGGCCCTGTGGAGTGTCCTCTTTTTTAAATGTTTGAATATGGTAACCCTACCCAGGGGACTCACCTACAACAGGGGAATCCCACAATACCCACTTAAGGCAGCTTTATATCTGCTCAGTGTTTACTGAGCAATGCAAACTAGCCAGATGGGGCAGTGGCAAGGATCTGGTCTCACGTCATTCTCACTGAAGTCAATGAGAGTTTTGTAATTAATTTCAGTGGGATCATGAAAGGGCCCCTATATTATCAAATGGATTATTAAAAGAACAACAAAAAACAACACCCCTCCGCTGACACCACATACACACCTGACTCTAAGTTTAAAAGCAATAAAAAGGTTCCATGCAGGTTGTTATGTAAATCGTTAAGGTAATTTCTAGCTAATCGAAAGCATGTGGAGGGACAGATACTATGGTTGTAGGGGCCAGATATATAGATTGATTGAATAGATCTGATAGATTACATTAGATGGATGGATTAGCTAGAAATCATCCTGAGGTGTAACAAAGGAATCAACGAGGACCAAGGATTACAAATATCAGCAAATAATGTTTTTATCAGACTGCTAGTATTTTATTCTTAGAATTAAACTGTCTTAAAACCCCTTCAAAAACATCTGTTCATTAGTCTATCAATGTGTATAACAGCTTTCAGAATCGTAACAAGAATTAATAATAGTTAAAAGAGCAGAAACATTAATTTCTCATAGATAAATATTAATGCACTAGTAGGCAGACATGCCAAACCCGCAAAAAAACCCCGCAGAAATTGGGCTTGTTTTTGGCTTAATTGGCTTGTGAGTTGCTTGTTGGCTAGTTTTTGGCTTGTAGCTTGTTGTAGCTTGTTGCTTCTTTTTTTTTTATTGGCTCCCAGCAAGCAGGGGTAAGCGGGGGGCAAGCAGGGGAACGTGCAAGCAGGGGCAAGGTGGGAAGAAAATCAGGGGTGCACAGCGGGCCCACCACAGTCCCAGACTGCACGCTGGGGGGATCTAGTCACATAGAGTGTTGGGGTTCTTAGGGACTGGCTTGGTTTGGCCTGGTTTTGAAATGTGATTAGGTTGATTTTTGGCTTATTGTGGCTTATTGCTTATTTACCCGTGTGAAAGTCGGCAACTGTGCTAGCACGGTGTGTTTGTGACAAGCTTTCAAATATTAATGCACACATTTATTGCTAGTTACCTGTTATTTTCATCAATAAGAGATGGAGAAAATGAACCAGCAGAATATTTTGCATGTGAAGGCTAACACAGAGGGTGAGACCATACATTAACATGAAGGATGATATGGAATCATGATCATGTGATTTTGTTTTCTTCTGGCTCAGCTGAAGCACAAACACAAAGGACTGCAAGGGGTAGTAATAAGGGTGAAGAAAGCCTAGTTTTAGCCCCAAAAGAGTAGTATTATGAGGGGGAGTCTGCACATCAGAAAGAGAAAGAGATTAAAGGCAGAGAATATGTATTAAATACTTGACTGTGGAATAAAGTAAATGGGATGTGAAGCAAAATGCACATCAGGTAGTGCCCCATGTACCTACTATATCCTCTTGAAGCACCAAAGATCCAGCACATCAAGAGGACATAGCGGGTAGATGGGGCACCACTTGAAGTGCATGTTGGAAAGTCAGTACTTCAAAGGAACATCTCCTCATTCCAATGCAGCACAGAAGCTGAAGCTGAACACAGTAAGGAAATGGGTATACTTTTTTTTTTCCCTCTTTGAGCATTACAGAGACTGTGAGATGTGGCTCAAACCCCAGAAGACAATCTTTACTCCTATTTTTCTTGTGCTATGAAAGAAGATGATGGGGGGCCTTGGATTGAGCCTCCGAAAGTGAACTTTTACAAGATGCATTTTCTTTGCATTGTGTATTTAACTACAGGATATCTTTAAGTAGCCGAGAGGGGAAGAGAAGGATCTTGAGAGATTTATTCAACTTCATTATATCTGATGCTAGTCATGAAGAGCTTTAGTTGAACCTAAACACTCTTATGAACATAAAATCAAATTAAACAGCACATTAAGGTTTCCATATTCTCTGACTGATGTGCGCGCGCGCACAACTCTCATTAACGGTAATGGCAGTTATGCGTGAGCGTCATTCGGAGAACAGATCCCTAAGTGCTGTATTGTTTTTCCTGGAGATTTTTCTTTATTGGGCTTTATTTAAGCTCCTGTTAGGCTTGCAAGCTTTTTTTAAAGGGGAAGAAAAGAGAGAGCGAGAGAAAAAAAAGCCCAAACTCAGATTGTTTGGCAGGCAATTTTTCCCCCCAAGCTGTCACAGTCTACAAAGTGAACCCTAAGATATTAAATTTAGAGAAGTGTTGGTAGCATAAAACCCTGAGCTATATGTACCAGACGTTGCTTTGTGTTTTGAAAATACTGGTTCCGCTTGCAGTAATTTTTTAAACAAAATTAATAATAGGTATGAAAAAGAAAAGATCACAAATATTGTTGCATTATACCTATGGTCATTGTAAGACACAGTATGCAACCTTGTGCAACCTGAGATATGCATCTCATTCTGGATACATACTGCTGAACTTTCCCCTCAAAACGTGAGTAGATGCTCTTGTAATTCACAAATATTAGTCCTGCACTAAAGTATTGTGGTTGGAGGTACACAGATTATCAGTCTAGAATGTCTCCAGTGAAATGAGACAAAATACAAGCATTTTATTCCTTTCCTCAATCTCTCTTACTCGCTTAAGATAAATTGCATATTTAAAATTTGCACATAGACAATATAGTAATTTTTCCAGTTTGATAATAAAATGTTTTAAGATATAAAAGACAATCAAAACCAATAAAAAGACAGGATCGGGGTGTATGGAAGGTAAATCATGTCAGAGATGCCTCTGTACTTCCTTTTTGTTTTTGTTTTTTGGTTGATTATTTTTAACTGTATTTCACTAGCTGCTACTGTATGTGATGTACTTACTTATTGCCTCCAAAAACTGTTCAAAGAAGCAGTATGGGAACAGTGGCTCAGGCAGCTCTCTGAAAAACATCTTGAGTGCTCCGGTGACAACGTGGATGTCCTCCCACTGGCTGTCGTCCAAATTCAGCTTCTCTTCTGGGAAAACACGAGGAGAAATGGAACAACTGGTTTTAATGAAACAATTACAAGACACTAATTATTATGTTAATGTTTGCCTACTATCATCAGCAACTGTTAACAGCCTTCTGCACCTAGAGGTTTGGTGCTGTGCATGTGTGTGTGTGCGTGTGTGTGTTTTTTTGGTAGGAAGAGCACATTTTGAATGGAATACCATCTGTAGGAATGCAGCTGACAAAAAACAAGAGACACAAAGAGACAGTACCATTGACACAGAATGTCAGATACATTTATTCCCATAATGCTTCAGTGTGAAAATTAGCATCACAGCTCAACATGATTCAAAGCTATTTGGTTTTGAGGCCGAGGGGCTAAGAGTTGCCAATGATGGCCGGCTCAAGGGACCGGCCTAAAGGCCTTGCTGAGCCAACAGGAGACATATGCTAAACATGGCAATAGAAAATGAGTTATTGCTTTACATGTGTTAGCCTTGCTATGTACAAGGGAATAATGGGTAACACTTTTCTCCTTTTTTGCCTGAATGCAATGTCAGCAAGGAATAGAGTACTGCGAGAGAAAGGATATTAATTCCTTCTTACTGCTTCAAAAAATATTTTGTTTGGTTTTCATCTCTGGGAGGAAGATTTGCCCAGCGACAATATTAGACAGACCCCTGTTGGCCTACCTAGGCTATGCAAAGCTGTCAAAAATGATAACACACTAAAGACAAACCACAAGTGCTTACAAAACTGTTTTTGCAAACAACAAAAATATTTTCTTTTGAAGCTTGACTGAGCTGAGGAATTTAAATATAAAAGAAACTAAATGCTAAAATAAAGTTTCTAATAAAAACAAAGCAAGATTGGGTGATTATTATTTTATTTTTGTCTTCTTGTTATAAAAGTCTGGTGTTGTTAGAACACAATAAACAACTGAATCATAATCCATATAAAACTCTGTGAAAGTGTAAATACCCCTTATAATTAAAAGGATACATACTCTCTGGAAATTCTGCTATCCCAAAAATAGATTTGGATTTTAAAATGTGTAGTGCGACTTTAACTTTTAGACAAGTTTTAGTCTTTGTGCAAATCTAGAGACAACCATGAAAATGATGAAACAAAATCAAAACAACATAATCCTGGCAAGCTATACCAAAGCTCATTGAAATTGGGTGTTTAGCAGTTCAGTTGGACTCAAGTCCATCCTGTTTACCCAACTTTAACATCATTTTTATCATTCCATTCTTTATACAAAATAATGGAAAAACCTGGACACCATTATTTTCAGTTCTTCTGGTGGTTTTTCTCTATAGAGAATTTGCTTTTGGGAAGAAGTTCAACTTGAGGATGCACATTTCTTTGTGTTTCTCTATAAATGCTAATAAATGTTTTATGAAATATTGGACTCAGAAGGTGTCCGCAAATAAATAAGTTAATGCACCCATGCCTCAATTTATAGTAATATGTGTCAATGAAGTTGAAACAGTGAACTTGTGCTTATCACATGGGTTTTTTCTCTGTTCTTTTTTTAAAAAATTCAAATTCTTACCTAGACCATAAAAATAATGATTTGATCTGAAATAAATTAGCAGAAGGGACCTTGTTTAGACCACAAGATCATATTTGATTGATCGTATTTCAACAATTAGCCTTTTATTGTGTCACACACTATTGAAATAGATCGACAGCGTCTTAGCAGGCCAGCTTTAAACAGTCAACTGTTCACAATAGCATCAAAAAAAGAGACCTAATGGGGTTTACTGTCACTTTAAAGAACAGGGTGGGTTTTCACATTGTTGAAATCTGTCAGATATTTTGAAATGTCCCTCTCACTATGGTGCCACACCCCCTGCGTGTCCTTATAATAAAATTGGTTTTACTCCTGATTAAATCATTTTCTCCCTACCCACTACCATACTTCTCATAATGGACCTGTGTGCTCTACAGCTGGTGTTCTTCCCATGGTACCAATTCTTACTTTATCTTTTAAGCACTTTGCTGCTAAGATCTCATGCAGAGTGCTTATGTTTTGTTAAGAGCTTCATTCTTAGAGAAATAGCTTAACACATGTTCTAAAAATGTTGTACAACTTATTGCTTAAAACACATTTAGAAAATGTATAAGTACTGTAGCTCTGGCACAGAACTTTAAGTAGAAACCTTAAAAAAAACCTTTGTTTTTAACCATGCATTTGTCTTAAAATGTCTAATGTGAAATCCTCTGCTTCTAAGGCTTTACAGAGACTTATCTTCCCAGATTTTTGCACCATTTCCAGCTCCTCAAGGAAACGTGTTAGGAATGTACCCTCTTGAAAGCAAAGGGTGTCACTTTACCCTCTAGCAATAAGAGATTTAAAAAAAAAAATGTTTGCTAGAAGGGACAAATGTCAAGTAAAAATATTACACAGTAAAAAACAAATTAAAAAGAAAATACCAGTCCATTCTATGTAACATTTTAATTCTGTTCCTACTGGTTGGAGTCTCTCACATACTGTGGAGATGGTGATATTCAGAAGCTATATACATTTCAAATGCATTTCAATTCAAACAAAGGGCCTGATCTTACAGAGTTTACTCAAACACAACTCCTAGTGGAGTCAGTGAGTGTTTTGCCTAAGTAAAGATTTGGATCCAGAGTACATAAATCTGGTAACTGATTTCCTTGGGAGTGGGGGATGCTTAACACCTCATAGGATCAGGCCCTAAAATTGCTGCTTTTAAAAAGCATTTGATTATTTCCCCACTAATTGCCGGATGATATCATTTTATCTCAGATACGGACATAATCACATCTAAGGAGCCTCACAAACATATTATGCTAATAGAATGCTAAGAATGAGAAGTGACAAAGCGAAAGGAAGAAAGTTAGAGGGGCCCCACCAAGACTCTTAGGGGAAAAAAATATTACATTTGTTTTACATTCATGAAGGGAGTGTGGGCTTTAACGATTTCGTTATTATTTTTAAATCAACTTTTTCAGTAGTATATCATTTAATTTTTTTTCCTTGTATTAGTTCCAGTGCAAACAAATATGTGTTCACGTGTGGGTGGCTGATGTGCACCATAAGGGTCTCCTCCTCAAAAAGGAAAAAATAATCCAAGGAAAGATCAATTAAAAAATTAAACAAAATAACCAGGACTGTACGAAGACCTAAGTTTTAAAAAGGAACAGATTCCTTTAGAGGATGTACTATCTTGCATACG
Organism: Trachemys scripta elegans; assembly: GCF_013100865.1. Lineage (NCBI taxonomy): Eukaryota > Metazoa > Chordata > Testudines > Emydidae > Trachemys > Trachemys scripta. The sequence continues at coordinate 21,321,039 of NC_048308.1, read as the reverse complement.
GATCTGTCTCTGGAAAAGAGTAGTGATCCTTTGAGCCCTCCTCTCAAGTGTTCTTTATTTTGTGAAGCATCCTTTTTTTAAAGACCATTTTACTGGGCATATTTTGCTGTCTTGCCACATTGACAGTAAATCCCAAAGGGCCACATTAGGCTGTAGTTCATTCTGCAAATTGTCCCATTCATTTCACTGGGATCACTCCCAGAGTAAGGGACTGTCCAATGTGAATACAGATATCAGAATCTAGCCCATAGTGTATGTGTACCCTTCATGAGGGTCTTATGCCAATGAATCCACCTCATTTAGTCTAATCAGTGCAATAGTTCCATGCCCCCTGCTGACTGGTGATCTGTTATGTGTTAAAGCAGAAGGGAAAGGAGTATGGATCACAATTTAAAAACAGGAGACCTGGAATTGGTTGAGATAGGAGAGAGAGGGGAGAAAAGTGGAGGACAAAAAGACCAAGAGAAAACACGGGGAAGAATGGGGAATAGAACAGTAGGTAGAAGTGGAAAGGAACAAGTTAAGGAGAAAGAAACTAAAGAGAGGTAAGGAGAAAGGATCAAGGACAAATACATAAGATGGCAGTGGGAAGTGACAGGGACAAAGGGGAGAAACAGAGACAGAATGGGAGAAAATTAATGTCTCACAGTTAGGGGTCAGGTCGGTTTCTCATGGTGCATTGGGGATCATTGTTCTGCACTGCAGCAATGGAATACTGAGAAAGGTGTGTTGGAATGTGGACAGAGGTTCCTCGGGAGCTGGAAAATCTTATTTCAAACTATTTCCAAGATAGCATCTCTTTTTATTAGCCTAATTGGGGGCATTCAAAATGGCCATTTGTTTATTTTTGTGGGAAATAAATAAAATACCGAAACAACAAAACAACCACCAACACCACCAACACCGATACAGTACATTACCGTTTATCTGACTGGCCTGGGGGAAATCTGAAACTTTCGGACAACCGGCACTTGGATAACTGGAAGTGCTATTAATTAACATAGAGCTACATGGGGGACACACTGTAGATTCTAATAACTAGAATTTTCGGATATCTGGAAATTGGATAACTGGAATTATACTGTACATAAAGAAAGAACAAGAGCAGAACTTCAGCTCGTGTTCAAAGCTGTTTTCAAAAATATCTTCTCAAAAGGAGGACACTACAGCTTGTCATCTTGAAATGGCTCATTTTGATATTAAATACTTATATTATTTTTACCATTTCCCCTCAGGGAAAGCCTTGCACTGTCACATTTACAAAGGCCCACAGTCCCTCCCCTTTCTGGATGCTGAGGAAGTGAAATGCCTTACCCATTCCATGTCGTTTGTGGGTTCCTCCCCAGCTGACTAAAAGCCGGGGAAACTGTGGGCCAACATGACCCAATAGATATCTTCCAGCTGAGAACTCCAAAATGGAGCCCCAAGACAAAATAAAGCCCTCTGCCATGGCAACAGGGAAGGGGAGAAAGGACAGTTCTTCCATCAAATGGCCTCCCCCTTAATACCCTTTCCACCATTTTTGTGTGGACAGGTTCTTTTGGAGACACTTCTCTGATCACTCACTCAACAGCAGCATAACAAAGGATCTACACAGGACAGCTTAGTCTGGGGTAAGCTGCATGAGATCCCTGGCCACAAAGCAATGCTGTATCACCTAACCATGGACTAGGTGCAAGGCCCTGCTATTCCTTTTCACATTGGGTCTGAACATCCTCAGGATTGGTAGGAGGCTTGTTTTATTTTAATTTGTTTTAGCTTGATTGACAACATAAACGCAAGTTAAAAATGACAAAAACGTGCCCAATCAAAGATGAAGCTGCCTTTCGTAAAACTCCTGTAATGATGGAATCTCATCAATGCTGTCAGGAATAAGGAAGCAACCAGCTGTCTGCCTTTTTAAAGTGATGACGTATTTTAAAGTAGTGATAGGAAATATCAAAAGCTTTGGAGTTTCAATTTAAATAAGCATCCAGAAGTTCAGACATTCATCTGAACTAACACTGAACCTTAGAACACACTGTATGGATGTGTGGAACACCCATCCCATGCAGACCGACAAAGTCCTCTCCTCCTTTGTGACACTTCTGTCCAACCTGCATGATTCTTTCTCCTCTCCCCTTTTCTAAGCTCAAAGTGGCCTACTGTCTAGATTTGCACAGTCCTATCTTATCTTTCTCTTCCAGGACCTTTCAAGCTGATAAAAGAAGTGGGAAATACCAGTGAAGTGAATCACTGGGTTTTATTGGTAATATGTTCATGTATATAGTTTCCGCCCTGGGTGCCCACAGGGCCGCAGGAAGGATGTAAAATATTCATAAATAGCTTTTTGCTTAATTCACCAAACTTTATTGTTGACAGATCTTCATGGATCCAATCAGTAAAACAAAAACAGCATTTACTACCCTACTGTGTAAGTCTCCACCAGTTCAAAAGAAGGGCCTCTTAATGGAAAATTGAAGCCTTTACTTTACAGCATTTGACGTAAATAGATGATATATGGATAAAAGGACAAGCAAATAACTTACGTATGTATCTATGTATTACTAGGATGCCCATTATCATGGTGCTTAGGTGCAAATTACTGAGCAACTGTAACTAAAAAGCAAAACATTTTTAATGTGTGTTAATGGTGTTGTTTATTCCAGTTCTCTGAAATGACAATTCACTGACCTGAGGGCAAGTTGGAACAACCCAGTGCTGCTAACTTAAATCATAATGTGTGCCAGAAAAAAATAGGATTTCTATACTTGGACACACTGGACCATATTCATCCTCAGAGTAACTTCACAGAAGTCCATGGAGTCACACGGGGATGAACTGTTCATTGTTTCTGAGGACAGAGATCCAATATAGCCAAAAAAATTACAAGCATCTCAGAAATAGTACACCATGAAAACATTAAAAGTAGTTCAAAAGTTTTGAGACATGGTCAGCTGGTGATTCCACTACATCAAATATGTTACCACTTTATCAGTTTCTGTAAATAACTGGAAGCATAAAAATATACAGACACACTAAATAAAGACTGAAATTGGTATGCAAAAACAAGCTTTATCATTACCATATTCTTCTCTGTCCTTCTCTCCAAATACCATTTTAAGGGTTAGATGCTGGTGCTATTTGTTGCAGCACAACCACTAATGATTTGAAATAATAATTACAGTAATAAATTGCATTATATTTACAAATACTTAGAAAATCAGAAAAATAAATGGAATGAACTATTATATACTGGAAGAATAGTGGTTTTATATGTCATCAAATATTTGTCCTCAAAAATAAAATTAAAATATCTTAAGAATTATCATAAAACATACTACTATAAATTAACCACAAGTAGGATGAGACATAATAACCTATATCGAGTCTGTTAGCTCTATAACCTGAGTATACTAAGCCCACAGGGCCAGATTCCTCCTTCCACTCTAGCACTATTGCAGCACCCTTGGGGTCCACGGACAACAGGTTGAGAACTGCTGTCTTGGAGAATATACCCCAATGGCATAAGTTAGCATAGCTATGAGGCTGCTGTACTTATGCCAGGGCCAGCACATACCAGATTACAGAATCCTGATGACTATAACCCTTCCCTGCATTAAACAAAGCTCAGATGTACGGCAGAACCTGGATCACAGACTTTATATAGCCCACACAAATAAGAGGCATGAGAAATGATTATATTTGTTCTCATGCAGCTGGGAAGAAAATGTCTTCTTGCAAGTGGACATTTCTTTTTGGGACATAGCAACTTTAATTTCACAGTTGCTTTGTTGCTTTGCTCTTTTTGGTTGTTCTCCCAACTGTCTCCATTATTCTGCACCAAACATATGTATTCCTTATTCCTAAATCTCAGCTATTTGATTTCATAAAATTTTCTTGGCAAATGCTAACAACAGTACTCCATACATCCTGGATTGTAGGATACAGGTGTCAAATTATTTCTTAAATAGGGAGCTTGCTTTTCATTATATATGTTACCATCCGAAGGCTTTCTGTACAGCTTTATTTCTTCTCTTCACCTGATCATTCTGATTTAGTATAGTATAAATTAGCCAGGGTAAATATCCCCCTTTCCAGCTTCCAATCCATTGCCATCTTTTTGGTTTCTGTAATTGTGCAGTAGACACAACTGTGATATAAATTTAGAGTTCATACTCTCACCCTTTTATGTTCAGGTCTTTAATAATTTCTTTAGGTACTTCAGCATAGATGACAATGCTATCACAAATCAGAGGTGGCTCAAATACTCTACATTGTCCTTATTGAAAGTTTTTTGAGATCTTGTACAAAGAGGAAGTGAAGATTGAGGGTGAGACAGTCTCTCTTTGTTCAACTCCATGCTTGAAAAAATCTCCATATTCTGTGTGATTTTTAAATGGATTGTACTATTAAAGCAGAGTTTTTTTGGATTCCGACATATAGTTCTTTAATTCCTTCCCCTTTTCACTGCTTCTATTTCCAGCTTGTCAAAGGCCACTTATAGCCTAAAAATCTATACATAGTGTTTTGCAATATTTGGCAGACTTAATCAAAATGTAATTCACTGTCTGCTTGTGATCCAAGGGTCATAAATTACTTCACACATAATGTACCCCAAAGGGTAAAAAATTCTTGGGATTAAATTGTAATAATTTGATTAAAGAAAAAAAGGCAAAATAAATTTTTCTAGCTACATTGCTAAGATTTAAACTCAACAAATGGTTTACTGTTTTTCCACAAAAATTATGTTACATTTATTCATTCCACAAGCAACTTCAATAGGCTAGATGTGAAAACAGGTCCGTTATAACTATCCTGTCATAACTAGGGGTCACACATACTTAAAGGAATCAAGAAACACAAGATGTGCGATACTGGATCAAAACACTTGCCCATTAAGTCCAGTATCCTATCTCTAGATGTTGTTAATCTCTAATGTTTCTTAGGAAGACAAAAAACAAACAAATATCCAAACCATAAGCTACTTGGTGCACATAGTCAATTATATTACTAGGATTAGGCATGGGGAGGAAATTCCTTCCTGATTCCAGAAACAATCTGTTTATTCCTTGATTAATGAGTTTTGATAATCAAAGGAGGTCATTAACAAAACAGTAAAGATCATTATAACTTCTTCCATGGGTAATGGATGATCAACAAACTCGTGACAGATTGATACTTGAACTAAAGTTAAGCAATTCCTCTTTTCCAGCTACAGTACTTTAAAGAAACACCTCACATACATATTGGTGTATAGAATATTTTACTTATGGATCATTGGTTTACTTTAAGTTATTAGGAGAAAATAAAATTAGGAGCTTGATCCTACAAAATTTAACTCACATGAGTAGTTCCATTGATTTACCTGGGGCTTCTCACAGGAGTAAGGATTATTTGTATGAGTAAGCCTTTGCAGGATTCAGACCCAGGTTTGCTGAAAGTCAGGAACACAGCTTCATATATGTGAGCTTTATGAAATTGATTTATGACACAAGCCAACAGAAAGAGGTGTTCTGACACAGTGGTCAGGTATTTGTATATTCCATGTACAAAAGTCAAGGACAGAACCTTTTATTTTGTATAGAATTTATCTTTTGTTCAGTAAAGCCCAAAACAATTCTGTTCATCAGAACTTTATAAAGAGCTGTTACTAGTTTCATAATGTGAATCCATTTGGATTATCTGACCAAAGATAAGACTTCAATGGATTTACAGTATCATTCACCACTTTACCAGTGCCACAAAAGGGAATTACAATTAATTGGATTATGTTGGTCTCCACCCGCTGATTGTAGAAGAGGAAGTCTGAAACTGTAACTATTTCAAACAGACCATATCGCTAATCAACCATGGGATTTGCACTCTAATTTATGAATAAGGCTTATTTTTTTCTCTGTCCTGTCCTCTGGTTTGGAAGAGGTCATTTTAAGCACTTTATTCAAGTTACTCAAACTAAAAGGAAATTCCCTTCATTATTTTAATTGGCTGTTTATAACACTTATACCTGACCTTTTCTTTTTATATTATTTTACTGATTTATTTGTAGGGAATTGAGTACTCTTGAAAAATGCAGATCAGACTGCCCAGGAAACAAAAGTCTCTTTGTCCATGTAATAGAAATTTCCCTATTCTGCCTCATCAATGTGCTTCAAACCTGTTCTGGAAGGTCCTCTTTTGAGATAAAAGGATAGGTCAGTCTTCCACCCCCCACACTCAACACTTGACATCTTTGTTGAAAATGCCACCTAAGGTAACAATTCTTTTCAGTTATGCCACATAGAGCTAGAAATTTGACTGAGCCTACTAAACTCATGTCAGATGGGCCACTTATCAGCAACCAGATAGCAACAGTGTTCACTTGCTACTGTCCTGGGCTAGATTTAGGGTTTGTCTATATGGAAAGTTATAGATTCATAGATTCATAGATTCTAGGACTGGAAGGGACCTCGAGAGGTCATCGAGTCCAGTCCCCTGCCCGCATGGCAGGACCAAATACTGTCTAGACCATATTACTAGTATATACTTCTATATACTAAGGTATTAGTTTAAATAGTTATAAATATATTGCTGTAGCCCCCTGTGTAGACACACACATTCCAGAGTGGCTGGAATAAGAGTGGCTTTTTCAGGTTACTTTATGTGGGATATAAACTATACTGAAAAAAGGCCATTTTTATTTCAGAATAAGAATGTCCGCACAGAGAGATATACTGGTTTGACTATACCAGTATAACTATATGGGTATAAATGGTAAAACTTTTGGGTGAAGAGAAACCCCATAATTGGTGACTTAGAGGGAACAGGATCTTCTACCCATTATCAGTCTCCTGAGTTATCAACTTCCCATCACCTTTCTTTTTATGAAGGATACAGGTGGATATTTGGTCCAATCTGTTTTGGAAAACTTTTCATTTATTTAAAGTAAACAAATAACCCCCACCACTTAACTTATTTTACATGCTTCATATAACAAAAAATTGTTTAGCTTGCTTGCAGCTAAGGCTTGTCGTGAATGGGACTACCTATATATTTAAAGTTTGATATGTGCTTAAACTTAACTGAATCAGGACATGAGAGGACCATTTTACATGCATAAAATAAAACTTTCAAGGGGGAAGACTTTATAACTTCATGAAAAAATATCCTGTTCACATGCATTGGTAGGTTTTCTAATATTAATAATGAAGTCTAATTATCATCTTGAATTGCTCTGTTTCTTTAATGTGAAAAGGGTCTGGTCCTCACTGATGTTATTGATTTTCAAAGTTTATCTTTAAAATATATGTTTTAAAGTTACAGAACAGTGTAAAAGTTTTCAAAATGAGTCTTTCACTTTAATAATTTATTACTACGTATAATTCAGTGGCTAAGCCTTCACACACTCAAATACTCATATGCAATGTGAGAGTCAAATAACCCTACTCAGCTGATCAGATGCTCAGCAGGTGTAAATTGGCATAGTTCCACCAACTTCATTGGAGCTACATTGATTTCTAGCAGCTGAGGGTCTAAAACTGAAATAGATGCATGTAGTTCTTTGTATGATCATGGACATTGTGAAAGTGAAATGAATTATATTAAAGAAATAGAATGAATTAAAGAATGCTGTAGGTACCTTTAAGTAGAAATGAGAAATGCTGCAAGCCAGGGGGGCAGGAACGCAGACATTAACTGCTTAACTTGCCACTTAAGGGCAATTGGTGAAGCATTAGTCTTAGATCATAAGAGTTAACAAGGAAGCAGGATATGCATATTGTGCTCCATGCATATTTTACAATTTTGCTCTCTCTGTCCCTTTGTTTAGTTCGCACCCTTTTATCTGTATAAATAAGACTGTTTGAATCTTGCATGGAGGCTCACATTATCTGAATGTATTAGCAGAGCGCTGTGCTAATAAAACAGAGTGGTCTGACAAACTATGAGTCCTGAGTCTAACTTTGACAACATAAATGTGGTGCTGCAGTGGTTATCATTTAAAAAAAATAACATTTGCCTGCAGTTATCACATTCTGATATCAGGCATGCCATGGTTATTTCTTGACCTAGCCATAAGGTGAAGTGGCATATTCAGATATTAATGTAGACTAATTGCTTGCAAATGTTGAGTTTTTAATGGCACCTACTGTACCCATGTTAAATGAATATTGAGCTCTTAAAAATAAGAAAACCGTGCCTTAAGGACCAAATTTGTATTCATGTGTAGATGTGTCTATAAGAAATGTGGAGGAAGAAATTACACATGAAGAATCTTTGTACCTCTTCCCCCACAAAACTCTGTGGCATGATTTGCTTGGGTCATGCTTAATAGCAGAAAGGTTGAGTTGGGGTAGACAGGACAAAGATGGCATGGCATGCTTGAAAACATGGCTCTGCTTACCCTGCCAAAACACCATGTGTTATTCTGTGTGCACCCTTGCTTATTTAACCTTACATGGAAATAAACTACATGAGGGGCACATGTAAGTACATCAATAAGTTTTACAGTTCTTCTTTGGCAAAGAACTAGCCCAATGAAACGAAGATGATTAATGCCGCATGAATAATTTTCCTTCAGTTTTCTACACATTCCTCATAGTTTCATGTGAAAATAGGAGACATGGCCCTTTGTGTAGTTGGGAGTAGTTATTAAAGTCATGCCTTTCCCCCCAACCTTTACACATATGGAAATGTTCATCATGTTCTAAGACAGGAACTGCATGTTCATCCACGCTGCTTTAGCTGTGTATGTTTGCATCCATATTTCTGGTTTACACAGTTCTTCCCCATTGTGAACTTTAGTTAAATCCCTAATATTTTAGTTCCTCTTGTTGCAATTATAATTCCTGGCATGATGAAAAAAACCCAGAAGGGTGAGATTATTCAAAAACTTTGGACACATTTTACTAGTTGTTTCTCCGAAAATTAATTTTGAGAACAAATGAGCATAACTTGACAATTTAAGTATAAAGTTGAATTTTTTCATACTTTTAGTGTATAGATATACCTAGAGATACACGGGTGCCCACACACCCTGTTCCCCCAAGAGAGATATTAAAATATTGGGTAGCTTACAGTGACATTCAAAAATTCATACTTCCTTTTGGATACAAAATTATATGAAAAGTTTCAAGGCAGCAAACAACAAAGCAATTGACAAGAAAGATAGCATCTGCTTTTCTGTCTATTCAAGCTGAAGTTTTTCATTCTAAATGCAAGCAATGTTTCCTAAGTTAACATAATTAACTCACAACAATCCTGGAACATCATAATATAAGATACAGATGGAAATTCAAAGCTTTAAAATGTCTTATAACTGGAACAGAATTATCATTTTTAACTGAGCAAATCTGAATACTAATTAAAACAGGTGTTTTTATTTCAAACACTTTTGCACACTGTGAAATTACCAGCAGGGTTATTTATGTATTAGTCTACTATGAAGCATACCTTTCTTAAAAAATGAGATGTGTGATAACAACAAAGTTATGAGATAAAAAGAATGACACTCAATGCTGCTTCCTGAAACAATAAAAGACCAGTAGTTCAATTAGTTAGTAATTTCCATGTGACTACTTGACAGATTCTACTAATTGTTAAGCTCTCACTAACTATTGCTTTACATAATTAATTATATTCAAACACAAACAACAAAGACATGTGGGCTAGCTGCCCTTTTGACAATGTTTGTAACAAACCGATTTGCTTTCCAAAAATATTTTTAGAACTAAAAGATATTAATCTTGAGTGGAAATACACATTAAAATCTTAGCACAGCTCTACATTTTACCATGGTCAGAAAAAAAATGCAGATTGGTTAACATGATATAATTTCTGCTGCATGCATAATAGCTAAAGTCTTTCTAGTTGAGATCTTTCATATTAATTTAGCATTGCATAAAATTCAGAGTAACAGGTCCAGAGGTCAAGCTTCATTCATCATTAGTTGAAGTGACATTTGCAACCTTTCATATAGCAGCTGCTTGAAAGGGGGAAAAAAGGTATTCTTTGGAAGAACGGGGGGTAGAACACAATCCTAGCTCTATCTGCGGAAGGGAAAACAAGGTGCCACCATGTCAGCATGGTAATGTGCTTAAATTTAGTGATGTCATTCTTCCATAACCCCAGGAGTCACAAGGCACAAGGCAGCTGCATTCCTGAACTTAGTAGTTCTGGTGGAGATAAGTAATAACGAAGTAAATGAATTACGTTAGTGTGGTTGTGAACATAGCTCTGTGCATCTAAATTATGATTTATATCAGGATTCTATCTTGTTTTTGAGAGTTTTCTACTTGTTAACAAGGCAGTCCTTGTTCTCATAGCATCCTCCAGGCACCATAGTTTCTGGGAAGCCAAATAAGATCACTGTTGAAACTGCAAGACAACATTCCAAGACTTTGCATCAGAACACATTGGCCAAATTAGGACTTCTGAAGACTGTTAACAAACAAATAAAATCTTTTTTCTTTGTGTCACGGCTTGCCTACTATAAAACCTTAAGATCAGAACAGGAAATGTGAGCAGTTAAAACGAAAAAGTAATCATCTGTACAAACAGATAAATATGTATTAAAAGGCTAATACTTCACAGTCCTTTTGATATAACAAGTACATTTGAAGGAAATATATATTTTATATCATAGCAATTTGTATGTGAAACATGCAATCTCTTTGGAATTATGCATATTTTTAAATCACTGTCATTAAAACAGCGTACAATACAAAATAGTTAGATTTTGGGGCTTTGTTAATATTTTGTGGTTTTAACTTTGACTTTGTTATTGTACCTATATGGTATTGTATTTGATTGATTCATGTAATTAATAATCTGTTGTTTTTAAAGCACTCTTATGTTTAATATCTAGACAATTTTATGGTAAAAACAGATTTAATCAATTTTACAAAGTTAAAACTAATAATTTTTAAAAGTCACCTAGAAGAATGAGCAGAATGTTCAAGGACATTGATTATCATGCATTACATTTCTATAACCAGTTATTAATTCAGGTGTGTTTTGTCAAAACACCTTTCCAGTAGCCACATAAAATAATTTACTAGTACCCATTCTGTCCTTAAAAAAATGTCTTATGAATGTACTGTTATGGAGAGTACTTACTTCCCTCATCCTGCCTCAATGTACAAACAAAACTCCCCTTGACTCCAACGAGAGTTCCATGTACCAAAAAAAAGCAGCATTAGGCCCTTAAATCAGACGGTTAATTTCACTACTGATTTGCAAAAAGGGCTCAGGGAACAAGTTGGTCATGCACTAAAAAATTTAGTATATAAGATGGCCACTCATCAGTAAGTACACCCCTCCCTAAATCAGACATGAGGCATTTCCATAACAATCAAAGAACTAGGCAAATTAGTTCATTAATCTTTTGTTCTTCACCTTCCTAAAGAATTTAATAAAAGATACAGATACTGGAGAGGAAGAATGGCTGTAAAAGGAATAGAACAGCAGAGGCAGGATGACTGGCAGATAGGGTTGCTGCATCCCCCTTAGAGAGACTGCTCCTTTTCCACACCTTATGTCTCTTGTACCATAAAAATATGCATAGATGTATGTGGGAGCATCGTAGCAGATTTCTTGGGATTCGTGCCATGCATCTGAGCTTCGAAGCTGGCTCAACGTTGTCACCATTAACTTGCAGTGTACACAGCAACAGTCTAATTTCAATCAGTGAAAAGTTACACAGAAACTTCGAGGAAAGTACACATAACCCTGCACATTAATATCAATTAAATTCAGTCTCATCAGCGCCATTGCAATGAATGCTGATACCAAAGAAATTCATAATGAGGGACCACTTCATGCTTTACCCAGGACAGCAATGAATAATGCTACATTTGGACTCCCGATAAAAAAAAAGGGGTGACAAAATATATTCCAATGATATTTTCAGGTCTGCCACCTTCTAAATGACAAAAGGTAGAATGGTGCATCATTTTGCATGATAATATTGCAGTTTGGTAAACAGTGAAAAGCTTAGTTTATTGAATGTTGTGAGTCTGAGTAAGATCAGACTCAGAAAATAATACAACACAAACTTCAACTATCTCTTACACACAAGGGCTCATAAAGCCCCCAGATCAGTCTATCTGTCTAGCTATCCATCCGCCCTAAACTCAGACCAGTTCATATTTAAAGGATATTCCAGTGTCATTAAGATCAGTTAGCTCATATTTACATGTTCATTCATTTTCATATGAAAAGAGTGTGTAGTCATTTAATTTAGAGCAGCTCTACATTCTTTTGTTTGATGAGGTTTTTTTTTTTCCTTTTAGAGATGATGAAACAACTGCAGCAAGATGGGCTTTGGTTCTTGACAACCATTTTTCCATTAAAGGCAGATCCCTTTAAAATGCAATCACTTTGGATAGATTTAAATGTGTTTTTTAAGTGCAGATGCTCAAAGTTCACCAAATAAACAAAAACTGCAAGAAAGCCATGATGAAAACTCATTTTAACAGTTTTAAGATTCTCTGCATCAACATCATTCATTTGTGACTGGGGAGTTTTTAAAGTCTTTCAAATCCTAGAGTTCTTTCAATCACTACATGCCTTAAAGGGACAGAAGGCCTTAAAATGTGCTCCCTAACGCCCCAGTTGAGAAAGATACATAGAAGAGGAGATGGGGTGGGGGAAGGGGAGAAACAACAATACAGAAAGCATTAATGCAGAGAACAGTGGGGTCTCTCCCTAATTTGACTTTCTCTACAGGTGGTCTGCAGCTGCATCCAAACAGGTTACACTATTGCCTTCCCATGAGTACTACAACAAAGTGGTATCTGTATTCACAAGAATACATTTAGTGGCATGGACTGATTCAGGTCTAAAAATAAGAAAAAAGCATTTTCCAGCATAGCCCGAGGTAACTCCCTGCGCCAGCAGAAGACAGTAGCACTCTTGTCTCACTGGCTGTGCATGAAGATAAAGGATATCACATGACTCACTGAGGCACACAGTCAGCTTGTAGTTGATTCATTCTATTTGTATCAGCTTGTACTCCATCGACAAAACAACAGACTAAACAAAATCAATAAGCAATATTCTGTTTTCCATTGACTCAAAGGTAAATCACTTTGGCCCCTGTGATTGATATATTTGATTGTATAATGTTGGACATTATCATGCATACAATAGGTCTTAGAGACAGCTCTGTAACAGAAGGGAATGTGTAAAGACTGCATGTTCTGGGCCAGACACTGGCTTTTAACCATAATTCATGCTGGAAGGGGTCTGGTGGGTCTGTACCACAGGTGGACCCCGTTGAGGAACTGCTTGCTGTAGTTCTGCCACCCAATCAGAATTTATTTCACTGTGGGCCCAACCAGCTTTACAAGTTGGTATAAAGATGAAGTAAGGACACACACCCCCATGAAAGGGTAGCTAGCATCATGGATGCTTCTCATGAGATCTGTACTTATCTTTTTAGCTTTTATATATATATATATATATAACACCCTTGCAATAGGCACTATATATATACAAGGGTATGTAAGTGTCTCAACAGGACTGTTTCACACTGGGAAAAGCTACATTATCAGCATGTCTGCAATCAGACAGTTACACTGATGCAGCTACGTCTGTGTAGCTACACAACTACAAATTTCGTAATATAGACAGGCCCTAGGAAAAGTGCTCTCTCTGTGTGTATACAAAATGCCTCTTGTTGATAAAATTATACCTAGATCATTTAAGGTGCAATTTCTTATGTAATTTTGCCACTTTAATGTGTTTCAGTACAGTCACGTTAAAACAAATTGCTTTCAATGTTTCTAATGATGTTTGTATGTGACTGTCATTGAGACAGATCTCTCCCATCTTTGCCACAGTACGCTTGATAAGGAAATCTGTTTCGTGTGCCTCCCAACTCCGTGGTAGTAGGTAATGGGAATTTTCACTCCAATCACTTCAACACCGGCTTATTTCTTTTGATTTCCAAACACTTTGACCCCTTTGTACTAAGTGGAGCGATTTTCTCCAAAACCTGTACCAGTCCCCTCACATGGATATGCCAGCAGGAATCATAGTATGTGTAATATACCTGTTAGCATAATTCCAGGGACTAAGCGTGTCACTTTTATAATGCATTCAGTCTCTGCTTACCCAAAAAGTGTGAATCCCAACTCCATTCCAGGATTCAGGTTTCCTGAAGCGCTGTTGTTATGCCAGACCCACAGTGCTAAGCTGGCTTTTTAGTATCTTTATCAACAGTGACTTTTCCATTCAAGATAGAAATAATGAGCCATGACCCATTATCATGGATGGATGTAAATGAGAGCAGAATATGGCCCTGTGTGGTCTTTCTATCAAACACACATGACAAACTTTAATGAAAAGTCTTCTCTAGTTCTGACTAACAGATGTTTCCAATTTTTTCTCTCCCTCAGCACTTTAAACCACCATCTTTAGTTTTCATGTCTAAGATACATTATTATAGGATACATCATAATGATATACTGTACATTCATATACAGTATCCTATACAAAGACTACTTGATTTATAATTCAGATCCAATAAAGAGAAAAAATGGTTTAACTGATGACTAGTGAAATACTAAATGCATTAAAATGTTTGAAAAGAACATCATTTTCTTGTAATAGTGGTGACATAATAAAATTAAATATGGATATAAGATAATGCCTCTTATTATTAGGCAAGTGAATATAAATGGGGCAAGAAGAAAAGTAACCATATAAGATCAAGGGATAGCGAACAAGCTCTTCCCCTTCAAATAAACCAACAAATGAACAAAGAAAAAAGAATAAAACCCCACCAAAATTAAATAAAGTTGAGCATCCAAAAATTGCAATATAAAGTCTAATTTTAATATATTTTAGTAAGGCTTTTGATACCATAGGATGACTCCGTTACAATAGCAGAGAGATCTGTGTAAACTGCTATACTGTATACTACATCTATAGTGGTTTTGCAAGATGTTACTAAATGTTTTAAAAATCAGTTGCTGAGTATATATTTTTACTGTCCTATGGTGTAATTAATTGCTGTGGGTTTTGGTATTGAAACCCCCAGCCCACCTCCACGCTGAAATACATGGCAGAAATTAAATAAGCATAACTCTATGGGCCCGATCCTGCTGTTGTTCCTCATGTAGACTTCCCATTCCATTTAAAGGGACCTTGAAAGAGAAAGAATAGCTGGACTGAACTCCACTTATTTGATATTTAACTCTGCCCATGTATTTCAATGTGAGGAATTAAACAGTAAACTCAGACAAGATTCTGAGCGCAGTTCCTGCACTGTGCCCAAGCAGCAGTGGGCACAGCTGAGAGAGGGGTGTACATAAGAATTGTTAGTGGCTCTCTGAGCCTGGTGTCAATGCTGTGCTGGACGGCTCTGTGGTCTAATTTAGGGCAGCTGGGGATTTCTGGATGATGGGGCTGCTCTTCCAATGCCTTTTCGGTAGAAGGGGTTTTGAAAAGTCACCATGATTCTCTGAAATATACAACACTGTTCCTTTACATGGTAGGGAATTCATCATTTTGTGGAGCCTGATGTCAAGCTTTTCAGTCTTCCAGAGTAGGAATCTAGTCTATATTGTATCTTTAGAGACGAGTAAATTACTTACAAGGAATGACTACTTTTATTTGCAGGTGATTATGGATTCATGCACGCATCTTTATTAAGAGCCCCTTTTTACAAACCTAATGCACTAATTCGGCCACATCAGTTAGCAGAACAGGCAAATAATCTCCTCTGGAATTGGAGCCAATGGGGTTTATTACATGGAAAGTATCACGGCAAGATTCATACAGTGCCTGAGATGACGCCTGAACCACTGTGTTCTGTGGTATGCCTCATTGATACTGATACATCAGACCAACTTAAATTACTATTATTTTTATGCAATAATAATTATAATTACAATCATAATATTGTTGCACTAGAAGCCCCCAGGACCAGGACCCCTTTGTGTTAGACACTGTACAAGCATAGAACAGAAAGCTGGCACCACCCCAAAAAGAGCTATTTCAGGTATATTAGAGAGATTATTCTCATACTTAAGCAAAGTTGCAAAGGATGTAAAATTGGGAAATCTAATTCTCAAGCTATTTTCAAGTTATAGGGGAACATTTTGAATGCACATTAAAAATGCACTGCAAAATGTATGGTTCACTTTACTTGTACTCAAACACCTACATTTACACATACAAAATCAGGTAATTATGCTCCTAACTATCCAATCCATGTGCACAGATGGATGCACCCACACATTTTTGTGGGAGCATTTTTGGAAGCCTATAGAAAATATGGCCCTTAAAGATTTTAATAAGGTTGGCAAAAACATACTTTACATAACATTATGTGGTTCCAAAGTCTAAAATTACTTTGATTTAAAAAATGAAAACTGGCAAGGGATTAATCCATAATGTGGTCTAATTATATTTTTTTCTTTAAAAAATTAAATGGTCAAGATCTTAACTTTGATAGTAGTTACTGTTCATGCACTGAAATTAAGAAATAGAATTGTATACAGATTTTATGTTTCTAAACATGTATTTAGCTTATGGAATCCTTTTACCTTTGGTTGAATATCAGGTACTATAATTGTGAGTGCATATTTCATTTATAAATTAGAAGTACAGGCCTCTATTAATGTTATTTTTCTAAGATTGAAATGCAAACTGAGCAAAGCCTGAAATTACTAAGTAAAGCTGATTTTCCATCATTAACTTGCCCTGTTTTATATATATATATATATATAAAATGCAAGTGTATATATAAAAATATACACACACACATCTTTTTAAATAATGATCGATGAAAGCAAAGATTTAACACTTACATCTTGGTCCCTACATCTGACAGGTTTGGCTTTTGTCAGCTTGTCTCAGTATCTTCATATTGTTTTTAATGCTGTATTTTTTAATCTTTATTATTCACCGAACGGGCTTTACCATTGTTCAGAATATATTTGTCAACTGTAATGTATACAATATTGTAAAAATTGCTCAATCGACGGATCAGATTTTCTGTGAGAAGTGAATATTCTCTGTCATGTTCAATAGAAAAAAACATTTAAAAAGAATACTTCTCTATGCTCCATGATATTTTATTACTTCTTTGTTTGTAGAGGTTACTTACATCAGTAACTAAATACCACTTTGTTCTTCATCAATCAAAACTGATCAATTATAAGACTTGTGAAACTAGATCAAAATTCTAAGCTGTATGGTCATGTTACCACTCATATTATTACTGAAAGCCACATCTATATTCCAAACTGGGATACCATAACCTCTTTGTCATTTTCCAATAAAAAAGACCATACCAAATAGGCAGAGCACACCGTAATTAGCAGCTGGCAGAGAAAGCTGTAAATCTGTATGAGTTCTGAACGATTTGCTTACATTGTTGCTTTGTTGACAAATGATGCTGTACATGTTAATGTTCCTGAAATGTCCCCATTGCACCTGACGTGCCAATAAATGCCAGCCAGCTGTATGAATTATGGAAATAAGATTTTTGTTTATGAAGGTATCCCAGACATTTATTTTACTGCATGCCTCTTGACAGATTTAATGTCTGGAGTTACATTGAGAAGATATTTGTTACCTGACATAATGGTTAATGGTAACTTTAGAGGCTTTTTTTTTTTTTAATGATGAGATTTTTATATATATATATTTACTTTTACCTTGTGGCTACACATTTTACTCTCAGTGGAAGCTTGCATATTTTAAATGAAGTGTTACTAAATTGTTCCTAATGTACAATAGATTGGATATAACCAGTGCTGCCATATATGATAAACCTGAAGAAAGGTCTCTCCATGAGCTACTAAAATGTGGATGTTACAATATGTTATCTATTTTTTCATAGATTATTTTTTTCTCCTGTTTGTGATTGCTAGTACCTCATTAATGTACAAAGAAAACTGTACAAATCTGGTATTCTTAAGTATTATTAAAACCTCATAACATTTATTTATAGCAAAACCAATACAACATTCATTTAATATGCTAAGGTAAGTTGGAGAAAGTTTAAGAACATTTACATTTACTAACTACCTTTGACATTAGGAAAACTTTTAACCAGAAAACCAGTCACTGGCCTCTGAATTTTAAAAACAAAATGTTCCTAAACAGCACAAACATTAAAGTAAAAACTCACTCTTTTTAGCATTTGAGAAGCAAGGACTCATATGTTGAGCCCAACTTTTAACAAGAGACCACTCTTCTCACTCTAGTCAAGAACTACGTTCTCAGGGACCACCTCCCTGAAACATAAACTTTGATAAGGCTAGAAACGTGCTATCTTCAAGATTTACATGTTTGCAAATTACTCTCGAGTTTCCTCCAACATGTATCCATTTTTTTTTTGGCTGAGCTGTATTCAGAAGGCGCCATAAAGAACGCACAATAACACGGCTGTATGAAATGGCCAGCAGGTGTTGTGTCCTCATGGAATTTAAGCATGTCATTCTCACTACCCTACAACTAGGGAACCTGACTCCAGCACTAAAGTGGAAAATTTTGCCTAGCAGAGGCATCTACCCTACCACTCTTCAGTTCTTCCTTTAGTAGCATACATCAGTGTTACTGTCAAGAGGAACAATAAGCAAAGTATTTATTCCATTGGGAGCAATTTTATTGTCTTTTCTAGGTTCATTTCCAGCTTTTGAAGCTTAACAGAGCAAAATCTGCTTGTTCCTTAAAACTTCAGACCTTACAGCCTATTTGTAACATTCATATAAACGGTGGTGGTAACCAAATTAACCAAATTCATTCTGCAACTGCAAATCAGTCTTTACTAAAACATTCCCTTCCCACCCCCATCTCAAAAGGAGAGGAGGGAAAAAAGAGTCCAGATGGTTAAAATTATTTTAAGCAAATATTTAGTGGTTACAGTTCAGTTCTTCTGGCCCACATTCTCCACTACAAAAAAATGACACCCCACATTTACTGTGTTAATCATTTTCCAGTGTGCCAGCCAAATATGTGCATAGGAGTGCATCTCTCTCTCTCTCTCTCACACACACATCCCCCCACACCCTGGAGGCAGCATTAGTGACTCCATACACAAGATTCCTTTGAATTTGAACTTAAACTGGGCTAAAATCCCACTATTTCACACTTTGCTATTGAATTTAAGCTCCAGATGTAACAAAATAACTCCTCCGAGGACAGCTGAATTTTCCACAATATTTCTTTGGTAAAATATTTGCCAGTATTTGCACAGGAAACATTTAAAATTGATTTCCTTATGGCACAAGTTCCCTGAGAATCTCATTTTTTGGGGAGGTCCACAGTTATCACAAACTCAAAACTTTAGACACTTTTCAAATGTTTAACTTAAACACAAAATGAATTATCCACTTATTTGCCATAATCTAGTTTACCTCCCAAAAGAAAAGCCTCTGGAGATGTCAAACTCTGCTAGCTGCCTCTGTTCTCCACTGTTACATCCCTGACTCACTAGTCCTCCATCCCTGGTTCCTGGCTACACCCATACCATATTCTTGCCCAATTTACCTTCCATTTCACCAGATGAAGATGCTGCTGCTGCAGAGGAATTTCACAGTCTGCTTCTTAGGCAGCTTTCAATACAAGTTTACCCCTGAACATGGTTTCCTCATCAGGCCCTGGCCACTGCCATCAACAAGGAGGCAAGGAGGGATACAAAGAAAGGGGAAGTTTCAACAACAGGTACCTCAGAGGTACAGCTTACAGCTTCACTAAAGACTGTGATTCCCTGTGCTGTAGTATACCCAGCCTGTGGAATGCTGAATGGGGGAAAGTTTGGATAGTGGAGGTAGCTTACAGAAAGCTAGAGTGAAGGATAGCCAGAGGGTTCGGCCATGGAGGGGACTAGGTTTATAGGTGCAGGGAGGCAGGCTGTGCAAGGAATCAGGCAGAGGTGAAAGTAAGCCAGTATGGTCCCGTTCGGCATACCAGCAGGAGCCGGTATGCCGTGCCGGACTGGACAGGCTTCTCCGGCGCTGATTTAAAGGGCCCAGGGCTCCACCCACTGTGGGGAGCCCTGGGCCCTTTAAATCACTGCCGGAGCTCCGGCAGCCGGGCTCGGATTTAAAGGGACAGAGGCTCTGGCCCCTGTGGCTTCCCAAAGCTCCGGGCCCTTTAAATCCCCGCCGGAGCCCTGCCACTCTGGGGTAGCAGCCGCAGGGCTCCCAAGGTTATTTAAAGGGCCCGGAGCTCTGCAGTGGCCAGAGCCCCGGGCCCTTTAATTCGCCCCTGAGCCCTGGGGCTCCCAGCCGCCTGTGCAGCTGGTACTTCTGGGGTGATTGAAAGGCCCTGGGGCTCCCAGCCACAGCTGGAGCCCCAGGGCCTTTAAATCTCAAAAGGCCCCACCTCTTCCGGTCGAGGCCATGCCTCTTCTGGTTGAGGCCTCACCCCTGCTCAGGACTCTGGCGTACCAGTAAGTCCTTTAAATTACTTTCACCCCTGTAATCAGGCACAGGATTTGAGAGATGGGCTGAGCAGTAGGGTTCCCCATTCACTCCCTGGCTTTCCTGCCTGATCCACTCTGCAGTCTATGTGCACAGGGAGCTCCAGTCTGGAGTAACTAGTACAGTTTGTCAGAATGGGCCTCCTCTCTGGTGAATCACAGAAAGTTTGCCAGATGGAGCAATTCTTTCTGTAAGAGAGCTGCAACCTGTGCTTCTCAGGCAACTTTGGGCTGGGGTTCTCCCCCTTTTCCGCCATACACCCTGTTGCTGCCATTTTCCTTTCAGTTCCAAAATCGAAGCAACCAAAATGCAAACATATAACTCCTCACAAACATTCTCAAATGCACAAACTTAATGTAGATCACACACTTTTTCTTGTAAAATTAACATGATATCAAACTTGTATTTAAAATATATATACCTCTAGAAGGAATGTATCTTAAAATATTCAGTTGAGTCTGTGCTTTCAACTGTGAGGAAATGGATGTGTGTATTATGGTTGTTTATATGTTGGAGTAGAAAGGTGCTTTGTTGTAGAGTTGCATATTCTAGGTATTGTGATGGTTGGATGATAAGGCACATGAGTTGATTTTGGTGTGGATATTAAATGTTGGTTTATCTGGTGATTTTCCTTATCTTTCAGTAGTTGTGTTGATCAAGGAAACTGGCCTTGACAAACCTTAACTGTAAGTTGTTAAAAAAAAATTAATGGCTGGAATACATACATTGCCTTGGTGTAAACTGAGAATAACCTAAGTAAAATCACTGGCACTCCACCAGTAAAATAGGTGTGTGTATATACACACACACACATACACTGCATCATTTAAATCTATATATATATATTTACACCAGAGCAAGTGAAAGAAGAATCAAGTCCATAGTGTGCACTCTCCAAAGGGTTAATCCCTTCTGTATTTGACACTACTGCCTGTATTTGCTCAGAGGAGGATTAAGGCTAATGTGTAGCAGAGGAGCAATGTATGGAAGCCTGTATTATGTCTCCCTCCTCCTCCATGTACCTACACAATGGGAACTCAGCCTCCAATACCCATTTTCCCGTCCACAGGCATGGAATTCATTGAAAGTAATGGGAAGGAAATTATAGTAGTCTCACAGGTCTCTAACAAGAGGGTTCTGTGTGGAAAAATTTACTTGTCAAGACTTCTTATGAAATGATACAATGAAAGTAAAATATATCAGAAAGAATAACTGAAAACCTAAAATGCTTACATTCCTTTTCCACCATTAAATCAAACCAGATATTGGTAAAAGGTGCAATTTTGACTGGAGACTTACCAAGGTGATAATATTCCTATTTCTTGAGGCCAGTAGTATTCATAGACTAGACATCTGATTCTAACAAGCTACCTCATCAAGGTTTGCTTCATTTTTATCTAGAATTTTCCATTTAAAATTTAGGTAATCACTTTACTTCAAAGAAAATAAGCAATAAACATACAAGAAAATAAATAAACACAATAAATGCATCAAGATTAAGGGCTTGGATAATTACAGCCTTTGAGGGGCACTTTTGTGAGTAGTCTCATGGATTACTCATGTAGTAAAGGCTCCTCAGTTCGGTCCTGAATAATATATAGTCCTCTATGGACTTGATCTCACAAAGATTTTGTAATCTTTACTTTAGTATAGTTGCTCGTGTGTATGAGTGTTTGAAGGACTCGGCCTAAGGTATTAGAGCACACTCCATTAGAGCATAATACAGTGTAGAGAAGCAAAACCAAATTATAGAAAAACAGTATGGGACTGATAATAATGAATTTTAATAGTAAATATGCTGCTGAATAGCAATGATGCAGAGGATGGATGATACCACATCAGGCTACTGGTCCACAAAGTCTGGTCCAGCCTCTGCAGCGGTCAATAGCTAATGCTTCAAAAGAAGGCTCCCACGAACCTTGCCTTTATGAAATCTAACACATCTGTGCAATGCTATACATGGCCTTCCTGACCCCTGTGGTGATCATGTTTGAGGGGGATAGGAGTCTCTGAAGAGTGTTTTTCCCCCGGATATTCTTCAGGGTAGATTGAAGGAAGTGTGGTGTAGTGATTAGAGCAGGGAATTGGGCATCAGGATTCCTGAGATTGATATCTAGCTCTGCCATTATCTCATTTTTAAAAAAAAATTAACTGTCTTTAAAATAGGTTCTTAATACTAACTTGCTCCACAGGAACATTGTGATGCTTAATATTTCTTACATGCTTTGAGTTTCTCAAATTAAAGATGTTTTATAATTCCAGAGGAGATTTACTAGATTGGGACCTAACATGATATACTGACCAGGTAGGAAATAAAAGGCAGTTTTGAAAGCAATAAATGCCTTTCCTTTTGGAAAGAAAGAAAGAAAGAAAGAAAGAAAGAAAGAAAGAACATCAACAAACACAACACCAGAAGTTTTCCTTTTTTATTAACTTGTGAAAACACATGATTTTTCTCCATGGAAGTGTAAGTTTCTTCCCACTTCTCCAAAAAGTTGTCCTGGTTACCATTAGCTACAATGGTCAACCTGAAGTATTAATATCAAGGGCAGATCTGGTGGATAGTGTTAGCACTATGGAACACTGACTGGAGAAGATGAAAACCAGAGGGTAAAAATGTTTGTCTTCTCTCTGAAAGATTTTTATTTTTTCAACTTGCTTGGTAGTGATGCAGAAGAGACCACAAAGGACAGAAAAGAAAAGCAAATACATGGAAAAGATTGTTTTGGTGTATTTCTGTTTTTTTTTTAACCAATCTTAAACTGGCACTTTGAGTTCACTGCACTTCATTTACTGGAGATTTTAATAGTATATAGCATACCTGTGAGAGAAAAAGAGATTCCCACATGACAGAGGCTCTTTGATATTGTTACTTCAACCAAAACTTTGCAAAGCATGAGCTTGTTTTTGTGTGCAACATATTACTATTTTTTCTTGGTCTTAAAAACTTTGATTTACTTAACTGTTGCCAATGATGTGACTCAGCGAAAGATAAAGAAAGAAGAGGCGGAGAGAGAAAAATGCAGCTAATGTCTTCATCCATTTGATTACACAGAACTATGAGATACAGCAATTAGTGCAGTATGCATAAAAATGTCTATAAAATAAATACCAGTATCAAAGAAAGAATACAGAAAGACATTGTTAGATACTTCCAATAATAACAGCACAAGCCCCAGTAAGACACTGCTCAAGTTTACTAAATTGCATGGTAAGTTTGAAGGTGTTCTTTCTCTCTTCAAATGACGTCTCTGATCCAGATGTTGTCGACACCACCGTCCATCTTTCACAATTGTAATAGAGTTGTAAATCTTTCACTCTCCTTTAGATACCATTCCATTTGGTAATATTTCTGATGTAGCTGGCTTTCTTCTGCCTCTTCCTGGTTTTCCTGTGATCTTCCCTGATTGCATGAATGCTGGAATCAAATTGTTCTGTGATCAGTGAGCAATGTGTTCGCAGACGGATGTTATTCTTTTACCTACAGTCTCCAGTAATTGTGCTTTTAAAAAATCACCGTTCTCAACAACTCATTATTTTTAGTTTTTGTTATCCAGCTATTTTTTAGCATTCTTTTGTAGCACCAAAACTCGAATGTTCTCAGTGTCCTTTTTAAGAACACAGCTCTCATATCTGTACAGGAGGGTTGACGATATGTAGCACTACAGCAATCTAATGTGGATGTGAAATTTTAACTTTAGACAACACAGTTAGAAGTCTTCGGAAGTTGTTGAATACAATTTTGCAAGCTCTATCCTCATGATTTCTTCATTGTACCATCTGCCTGATATGATTAGACTCCCTAAATAGGGGAAACTATTAATTTATTCCACCACTTGACCATACACGTACAATTGTTGCCTACCTGTGCATTACTGTATTTACTTATCATCATACTTGTTGTCTTCCTAATATTAAAAGTCATTCTGTATTTGTTGCTGGCATTGTTAACAGCAGTGAGTATATTCTAACATTCTTTCTTAGTAAAAGTGATGCAAAGTAGGTCATTGCCATATCTTATGTTGTTGATATATGCAAAATTGACCTGATTGGTGTCTTTTAAACTTTCCCTCATTATACTTTCTATGTATGTACTGAATAGTTGTAGAGATAGACTGCAGTGTTGGCATACACCTTGCTTAATGCCACAATACACAGATATTTCATAGTTCGGATTGCTGTTTTCTGTCCCCAATACAGAGTTTTTATGAATTGTAGATTCTGAGAGTCAATATTACATTTTTTAAGACTCTGTATCGTCTTGTTGTGTTGGATTTTATCAAATGCCTTCTCAAAATTCACAAAGCATATATAAATTTCCTTTTGCACTTCTATTGCACACTTACATAAGCTTCTCAAGCCAAAGATGCCTCCCTTGTGCCTACTCCTGAGCAAAAACAAAACTGACTTCCGCTAATTCTTGTCTCAAGATGTTGATGGTGCTGATGCTTTTCAGTCAAACGTTGAGTGTGTGGCTTATCAGGTTTATAGTTCAATTTTGTTCACATTCTCTAGCATTCTTAAATTTCAGTAGGGGAATGAAGACTGACTGCCTAAAGTCCTCCAGAAATTCTCCTTGTGTGTATATCTTATTGAAAAGTTTTAGCAGGTACATTTTTAAATCTTCATTTAGGGATTTTGGCATTTCAACCACAATACTATCCTTCCCCAGTTTGCTTTTCCTTGCTTTATACTTTTTTTGCATTTTTTTCTAGTTGCTACATTGTAATATACAACACTTTTCCTTTTCCTCTTTCAATGTCTATATCGGCCAGATTTTCAGGATTGTTAAGAAGTTCCTTCACATATTCCATTCTTCTCTCCAGGATGCTGTTGGTTTCATAGCATCCTCTATCTTCCTTAGCTTTAATGCAGCTAATTCCTTTTCTTTACTTTTTTATTTGTCTCATAATTCTTTTCCAGTGTGACAAATCTCTTTGTGATTGTGTCTGATTTCATATTCTTTGATTTCATCGCATCTTGTTCTAGCCATTTTTCTTTATCTTTTTGCACGCTTTTAAATTTGTGTATCTTGCGGTATTCTTCACTTCTCCTATCTTTGCGTTCTCTTCTTAAATTTATTAGGTTTACAATTTCCTCAGTCATCCATGATTGCTTAGCATCACATCATTTCTGTCCCGTTACCAACATAGTGACTGTATGCACTCCCGTCTTAAACTTTTTCCAATTTTCCTCTGCAGTGTTGTATTCATGGGAGACATCAAGGGTTTGGCTGACTTTCTAATTGTATTCTATGCATTTTTGTTGTTGTTCGAGTCCATCCACATCAATCTGTGGTCTTTTGTGCCTTGTAGGTTGTTTAGGTAGTGTGCTAAGCTTTAGTCTCAACTTCACGGCAAGCAGATTATGATCACTTCTGCAGTGTGCTGATAGGAATATTCTAGCATCTGAAACTGCATTCAAAATCTTTCTGATATTAAAATATAATCTATTTGATGCCTTATAGTATGTTATGGTTTGTCCCCAGGGCTTCTCCATGTATATAATCTTCTCAGGTGATGCTGAAACCACATATTACAGATGACCAAGCATTAGGCATAAGGGTATGAAAGAGGAGACAGACTGACTGAATTTGCAACAGGAATGGTCTGGTGTTCTGCAGTATGTGGTTTCAGCATCACTTGAGAAGAAGGGGTTAAAGTATGACAAAAAAGATAAGAAGTGAAATTTTGGCCCTATAGATATCAGTGGCATAACTACCATGGAGGAAGTTGAGTGAGCTCACAAATATTTAATGACATATATTCTGGAGAGACAATTGGAGAAGCAAGTAAGACTTTTGGTGCTATAACATGGCGATGTTGAATCAGAAAACCGTATTCCCAACCAGCATCACAACATCACAATGCAACATCGTCAAGTGATGCAGAGATAAACAGGCATGCTTTGCCTTCTGGGAAATATATCAAGTTGCACTGCCTTTGGAAGAGAAGCAGCATTGTGCTTTCTACATTTTTTGTAGAAAAGGTGGAGCTATGTTCTAGGGACCTCCACGCTTTTTAAATCACTTATGTCTCAGAGAAAGTAGAGATATGATTGACATACATACACCCTGTGAGAGACGATTGATGTTACACTACTTTCATGCTGCCATAGAGTGATTTGGTTATTGGGATGTGCAACCACAGGTGCCAGCGTCCAACTTTCCCTGGGGATGCTCAATACCCACTCAGCCCCAGAATCCCACCCCCACTCCACCCCTTTCCCCAAGCCCCCACCTCACCTCTTCCTACCCCTGTTCCATCCAAGCTTCACCCCCGCTCCACCCAAGGCCCCACCCCCACCTCGCCTCTTCCCATCCCCATTCCACCTCTGCCCCTTCCCCACCTCTGCCTGCCCTTTTCTTCCCCCTGCACACCATGGAAGAGCTGATCAGCAGCAGGCGGGAGGCGCAGGGAGGGAGGAGGAGGAGTTGGTCAGTGGGGCTGCTGGTGGACGGGAGGTGCTGGGGGGAGGGAGAGGAGCTTGACTGCTGGTGGGTGCTAAGCTCCCGCTATTTTTTTTTCCATGGGTGCTCCAGCCCTGGAACACCCACGGAGTCGGTGCCTATGTGTGCACTCAAGATGATCCATTAAGAATTTTGAAGGTGGGGTTGAACTGCAGTACATGCAAACCTACTGACTCCCCTGGTTAAGGTGACCAGATGTCCCTATTTTATAGGGACAGTCCCGATATTTGGGGCTTTTCCTTCTATAGGTGCCTATTACCCCCTACCCCCTGTCCTGATTTTTCACACTTGCTGTCTGGTCATCCTACCCCTGGTGCCATGAAAAAAGAACAATTTCAAGATTAATGTCACTGTGTAATAATTTAATCTTCTGCGGAGAGAACAAAGCATTGGATCCTACTAGATGCTTCATATTTCATATGAACTTCAGTGTGTCCTACATTCCTATTGACTTTAATGGAAGATGTGAGTTCTAAGAACTTTTCAGAAGGTGACCCGTGGGATATTTTTTCAATGGAGTTCATTAAGCGTAGGCAAACCAGTTTGGAAAAAGAAAGAACCATCCAGTGTTCCCACCAAAACATTGTCTATTTGTAAAACTAAAACTGAGCCAAATAAGTCTGAAGTATTTGGATTCCAATCTCTTACCTTCACTTCCAGGATTGGTCCAGACCAAAATAATGCAAGAAAGATTGTTCTCCTGGTATCTCCTGCCAGGACAGGAAGTGAAGATGCAGAAAATATCTTGAGAAAGATTGTTCTTACAAAGTGTTTATTCCTGTTTTGCACAGTAGAAGAGGTTCAGATAGTTCAGAGAAACATCTAGCCTTTTGGAATCTTGTTTTAACTAAATCTGAACTCTGAATTTTGTGAGGGTTGCTCATCTGTATTTATTATATGTTAAATCTTTTTATCTTAACAAGGTTTAGTAATGGATCAATCTGAGAGTTTTCAAATACAGCATGTTGCTTTTTTACAGACTATTACAATCTGGCTCAGTTCCCGTTTGGACAATTACCAGTCTGTTGTAAGTGGACCCAGCCGCTGGTCCCTTGTGCTTCTCTAAGCCTAATGGGTCTGGGCTGAGTATAGTCACTGTTCCCAGCTCTGTGTCTCTAGGGCACCCTCTCTGGTTGTCTGGGTCTGTCTTGGAATATGGGACTCTGCAGTCCAGCTGCTCCCAACCCTGGAGTGCTTCAGGCCTCCCAAACCCTGTAGCTGTTCACCCAGACTTTCATCTTGCTGTGGGTACTCTGGATTCTGTCTTAACCACTTTAGGGACCATGTGGCAGTTAGGCAAAGAACACAGGTTTAGCAAAGGCTGGTCGTTGAGAGACAGAGTCAATGGCCCTAGATTGTTGTCTTGATGCCTTATCAGAGGCTGTCCTCTAATGAGGTGTCAAGCACCTTTCTGTGGCAGGACAGCTGCTTGGAATACATCGTAATAATCATGACTTGGGTGAGGTTAGACATCAATTCAATACCTAACACAAAATGGATGCCCTAATCCAAAATGGAGGTTAGAATACAAGATGGAGTTCACAACCAGACATATGATGGTTAGATGCTGTATGGCCATATTGAAATATGATTAATAATAGTTTACTTTTAGTTCTAAATTAATGTTAGCTCTAAAATTATGTCAAACATTTAAAATTGAAATTTCCATATAAAATCAAAATAGATATTGAAAAGTAGTCAGTTAAAACTCTCATGGACTTCAATAGCTTTATTTGAAAAACAAAGGTTGCATGATTGAGCCTTGACAATATTATTTTTGTTATTATTATTCATTTATGTATTGTTGTCATTGTTAATTTGTATTCCTGTAGTGCCTAGAGGCTCTAACTGAGAGCAGGTCATCATTGTGCTAGGTGCTATATAAACACTTTGTAAGAGACTTTGGCCAAAGAGCTTACAGGCTAAGTAGAGGTTTCAGAGTAGCTAAGACAAAAAAAAAAAAAAAAAAAAAGAGTAGAAGGTGAGAGATGAAGTGACTTGCCAAAGGTGACAAAATAGGTCAGTGATAGAGCCATGAACAAACCATAGGCCTCCTGAGTCACAGTCATAACTACTAGTTGTCCAGCTATACTGAAAGAAGGACAGGAGACAGGTCTTGACCAAACCTAGTATTTCACCAACTAAAGAGCAGGGGAGGTGGGTGCTCCCTCAGCCTACCCTGTGTAAAAGGGGGATTTACCGCACAGGGCTTTCCTTTTTAAACCCTTCTGCCCAACCGGTTTCCAAGGGATAATTCAGTGTTGCCACGCTGGTCCCTTGCCCCCTTTTGCAGCAGTTGGATCTCTCTCTCACACCCAGCCAGACAAATCCCCCCGTCCCGCATCCGCTTAAAGGTGCGGTGTCTTTTCAAAAATATATATATTTTTTTCTTACAAATAAAACATAAGATAAAAAAAATAAAAGTTACTTGCATTAATTTTTTCCTTACATAAAATATGTTTTAATCAAAACTGGATAGATTAACAACATCACAGTACAATGCAAATGTGGAGCTCAGTCCTCCAAACACTTATGCAGGTGAGTATCTTTATTCTTGTAAACAGTCAAACTAAGATCAATGGAGAGTAAAGTAATTCACGTGCAAAGGTATTTTCAGGATCAGGCCCATGGGCTCGACATAAATCAGCAACGAAACGACTGTTGGCATAAAAAGAGTAAGCAGGAGAGTCAATGTGACTCCTATTGAGGAAGACTCTGGTTTTGGGGAAGGCAGACTCTATGTATTATTGACAGTATTTTGTACAGCACGATGGAAGGAAATTTCTATATCAGCTCTTTGAAATCACATATTAACATGTTCCATGTAGAGTGAAACCTTTCTGGTATTCTGCATATTAGGTAACAATAACTTAACTATCAGGAATTTAAAAGCAAAAGGGCATATTATCATATTTCAGTTATTTTTCAAATACTGCCTAAAGTGCTGTAATGATATCCTCTCTGATACATTTACTTTGTATGGTGTCTGGCAGAGACTTCTTTTGTTTTAAATGGAGATTGTTGTAAAAATAATTAAATTTTATATTATAGAATTAAATAGGTCAGATATTTTAAAATAGTTTAAAGATTTGAATATGCCCAAAATATTTCAGCAGTTTAAACCCTTTGTCTGTGTTGTTTTTAAATACTTAGTTAATTTTTGAGAATTAGTATTTATCCTGGGGTTATATAAAATCTCTTCCTCTCATTTATGAGTACTCTAGAATTTCCAACTTCACATAGGGAAATTAATAATTTGAATTTCTAGAACAGATACAGTTTATTTCCAATCTTGCATTAAACCAGGAAAACAAAAGGGATTTCTAGAATAGTGGGAAATAAGTTTGTCAAAAGTGGAATTTTATTTGCTTTTTAATAAATATATATTATTGACAGCGTAGGATTCAAATGTATAAGGAAAAACTAGCAACTTGGCTAAATGATCATATTTCTTCTGAGGATATACTCTAAGCATTGTACAGTCATTGCTATCCAAAATGCTGTTTTGTCCGAGCTTTAAATTTTACTCAAATTTGAATAAGCTGCAGAGCTAGCAATGTTGCTGAAGAGCAATATCAAAATATGTGCCTCATGGGTCTAAAAACCACAAGTTATTTTAGCCTTTGTAAGAATTCAGGGTGTTTTTTTTTTTTTTTTAAGTTGAGCACAGCAAGTAAATAAATATGTATATTATCTACCTTTATGACCTTTTTTTTTTCTGAAAGCAAATAGCGTCCATCATTTGTGACTTGACTTTCCGTAAAAGTAACAGTTCATAAAAATCTGCGAAACTACTACTGGGAACAAACAAATTAAACAATGACAATGTAATAAAATAAAACTGCTGTTGTACTGCTATGGTGGAAGAATTGCTTCTTCGCTGGGATTAATACATCTTGCAGAAAACAATTTTAAATAATGTGTAACATATGGATTCAGCTTTTATTATTCTTCTAAAAGAAGACAATTATATTTATGTGATAAACTGTTCAGTGTTAGTAGCATAATGTTTATATTACTGGCCACTTAAATAGTCTTTGGCATACTTTTATAAGGAACAGCAGTCTCCAGATCTTTTGAAATCCATCTTACAAAGTAAGTCCTGTCTGTTACTGGAATGCAATGGCTCTTACATACTTCTTCCTTTGCTTACTGAAAACAAAAATTGTACTGCAGGTAATTTAGTTGTAAAACTGAATGCATGTAAAACTTTCTAATGTTTTTAGAATTATACAGTTAATGTTATTTATAAGGTTTTTTCTTCCTAATGAAGAGCATGGAAGGTCTGTAGCACTTGAGAAAATGGGTGAAAGGCAGTTTTCTATTTTAACTTTTTGGAAAGAAGTTATCATCATACAGTATGTACATTAACAAGCCTCTTAGAGGTATTTTTGTTAATCTTCTCATCATTCTCATAGGAATGGGTAGCTTTTACACTCTTCTTCTAATGGAAAACATTACAATAAGAAAAGAAAGACTTTGGGGGTAGTTTTCAAGGAGCTGCTTTTGTCCCCTTTAGATTGTAGATACTTTTCAAAAAGGATTACATAGAAACATTTATCTCCACGTCTTCCAGCTTCTCTGAGACTAAACTGCATACATTAAAAAAGAGGTGTGAAAAGGTTTCCATATTATTTTCTGCATGCATAGACTTTATTGTTAACATCAGCAACAACGGAATTTCTGCATTGCCTCAATCCTGCTACCAAATATTTCATTTGTATTACAAAATCAGCTCAGTGACTACGTAAAGTGAAAGAATATGTTTATTTCAATCTATTACATACAAAGAAAATAAGAAATAAGAATAAGTATGTCATCTTGGAAACTATTTGTGTTCTAATTATTCACTCCTGAAGTACAAGTTTAGTACTGCTAATAATCCAGATTTCATTTGCTCTAAATGTTAAGGTCATTGAAAAAGATAAAGTGAAGGGAATGTCATTTTAAAAAGTGGAACCTAATGGAAGTGAAATCTGTGTATCCAGTTAATTTGGGATTTATTATCCCTGTAACTAGACTTGCAACTGTTCTGAAATCATGTTGACTGAAGACTTGAGAGCAGAATGAGTGGATGGCTACCCCCACCCCCATTCTTAAAAGAAACCCTGTGCCTGCTGCTTCCAATTTAGAGCAATCATGCCTCTTACTGGCCAACACAAGATGCAGCATTAACTGACACATGCAAATGAGTATTCATGGAGACTCTGAAATGTACAATAAAGAATAAAGACATGCATTCTGTGTATAATTGTTTTCTTTTATAAAACTGAATCCAAAAGGGAGTGCCATTTCACCCAAAATCTATAGACTTTCTATGGTTACAATCTGCTGTTGAAGCCAGATATTAAAAATGAAGTGTGGATAAATGGATAGAAATGAAGTGTGGATAAATGGAGGACTCCAGTTTCCACTGCTGTCAATCTTTCACTGGCACTATATTTATTTAAAGAGAAATGATCCAATACACTTTTGTTTCTTTCTTTTTCATTTTCTTTTCCAAATGGCACTTTTAAACACACAAGGAGGATATAAATAAAGCTGTTCATCTTATTTTCTCTGTTTTATACAAAGACTGACCAAAGCTCTCTATCGTCAAAAGGACAGATGCATCAAATGACATAGCAGTGCTAGCTTCACTATGCACCCATGGCCCAAAGTCTCTGAAATCTGTTCAGAGAGATCCCTTTTAGAGGTGAAAGAGAGGCTAGGACAGGTTCCATTGCCTATTTAGTCACTGGCACGTCTGCTGAAATTGCCATCAAGGATACCATCTGGTGCAAGCTGTGATGACAATCTAGCTGGGTGCTAAACCTGTCCACGAAGGCTGCATCTAACAACACTTTTTACATTGGCCAATGAACAGCCATGAACTTTCAACTAATTTCAGTCACTACCACCATTGGGCTTGATTCACCCCCTAGATTGTGCTTGCAGCTGCCGCCACAATGCAAGGTCCCCAAGGGGAGAAGCCTGTCTGGAGGAGAACTGCAGCAACAGTTCTGAGCTGATGAGCTCAGAATTGGCTGGTGTACACCACAAAATGGGCAAAACTCAATCTCCTGGGTTATATTTTAACCAGCAACCCAGAACAGAAAGACCAGTATTTGTTTGTTAATCACTTGAGCCAGAGTTTCTCAATTACTGTGACACAACTCCTTATGACAATGGGGGGGAGGGGGTGTCTCAAGGCGTTGACAATTTTATTACAATCAAAAGCAAAGAAAATCTCATTCCCCCATTTCTCACACACCTATATCTATATCTAGGTCAAGTGTTCTCGCTCCACCTTTTGAAACTCACACACAAGTAAATTATATGGCTTATCATTGTCATAAATGATTCATTTTTTATTCCTCCTTTTCCAGTAAATATAAGGGGTTTTTGAAAATGTTTGATTCTGCATAAGGACTTGCCAATATGAAAAGATTTTAAGAAACACTGACCTAAACCATATTTGCTAAATCCTAATGTTAGACTAGAATGTGTGCATAGCCAGTTGGCTAGTTCTCCGTGACTCAGCCTGAGTTTGGCATGCAAAATGCCACTTGAAAAACCTGAAGAGGTGGAAGAGGATGATCTCATGGCTAAGGCAAAAGATTGGGACCCAGGAGATTTGGGTACTATTCCTGACTCTCCTGCAAACTTCCCACGTGATCCTTGGAAAGTCTCTTATTCACTCTACCTGTAAAATGGGGATATTACTACTTCCATACCTCACAGCAGTGTTAGCATAAATCTATTAATGGATGTGAATGCTCAGATGATGAGGATGCTATAATGATGAGCTTCACAGAAATTACTACAAATTAATAATGATAACAATAAATATTAAAGAGACAATAAATAATACATAGAAATATATAGAAAATAATAAAAAACCTTTGGGTGTTCACCTTAGGAGTGAATTAAGATAAACCAAATTAAGGCCATTCTAACTGGGAATGAGAGCCTCCACACAGGTATAACTAGTCCTCTTTAAATTCACACCTTTATTTAAATTGGATTAACTTTCCTGAATGTCCCCAGGTAGAGCAGCCCTGTCTTTCCGTGGGACCTTGGGCAAATCACTTAACTTCCCTATACCTCAATTTCCTTATCTGGAAAATAAAGAGAATTGTGCAGATCTACCTTTGCAAATTGAAATCTATGGATGATAAGTGCATTGCACGTGCTAACTATATTTATTAATATTATCAGCACTGAGCTGAGGGGTCTACAACACCATATATGTGGAGGCCTTCCCTTGCTCCTGTTAGCACTGGCCTGACTATCATTAGCATCAGTCAGATTAGTGTAGAGAAAGCTATGTGGGTTAAGGTGATTCCATTTCCCTTACACTCAAATAACATGGGAGCAGGATTTGGCCCATTAAAAATAAACAAAGAAAAGCCTCCTCACAAAGATTTCTCATGTGATGCAGCAGCTGTGTCCAGCAAATCATCTTATTTCTAGCACAAGAAGAGTTTTGGAATTATTAGATAACCACAGGATAATATTAGTGCATGTGTTTGTGTGTGAGTGGTTATTATACTCAGCCACAACTGTAGTGTTCACAACTTGTGGTGGAGACCCTTGCCATTAATAGGAATTAACCACTACTTTATATACTTTGATTCAACCATCACTAAAAAGATATTTAGTGGATGCATTTAGCTATGTCCTATCATGCTTTATATACTGCTCAATATTTAAATGAGTTAATTAAACCAGATTACACTCTATATCTTGCATTTATACAAAAATTACAATAGATGTTTTATAAAATATCAACTTACATGATTTGAATGCTGAATTTTCAATATTTTTGATCAAAAATATGTAACAGAAAATGCACACTAGAGATAGTTTGGAAAAATTTATTATTAATGCACGTTTTTCTCTTCTGCTGGAAAAGGAAGAATTTTGTTGTGCATGTTATAAAATGTTAAATATTAGCATTATTTAAAGTTAATAGGATGCCAAAGAAAATGACTAATAATACATTATACAATTAGATGCCTTTCATATTAGTGCATCCATTAACAAAATAAAATACATTCAAACAGAGGAGTTCTGATTTGCAATTTTTAGCAAGGATTGCCCATGTGTAAAAGCTGAATTATTTATTCATTTTTTGAACTGCTGGATACATCAGTTTGCAATTATTTGCATTATGTTTGAATGCTTTGTCATGTGTCTTTGATTCAAAATATAAAAATACAAATCTCCTTTTATAAAGGCATTTTCATTTACACAAATGCTTTAAACTTGCAAAGACCAAAAATATTCCTTCCCCTCACCCCTAAATTAAGTGAATCATCTGTCATACCAAGACTGACTAGAAATAGTGAAGTCCTCAATATTCCTCTGCCAGCTACTACAGATGTCTGCTTGTTATCACTGTTTAACTTAGGCCTCTCAATACAGAGCTCCACATCTCTATTTTGACCTTCTAAGTGTATTATTTTTCCTGTGCATAACCAATTCCATCTTGTTCCCAGCATATAGATCTCAAGTCAGGCATTATGTAGTTTTTACCCATAGTTATTTTCATGCCATAACATGCTTTGTTTCTGCACCCAAAGTCCTACTCATTTTATTGTCAGTTATTCTGACTTCTCAGCTGATGTCAGCATTGTCCTTGAATAACACATTTTAAAAGCATCTAACCTTTGCTTTATTAAGGACCCTGTTTCAGCACTACACAAACTAGACTTTGACCTCACATGTTGTCCTTTTCCATTCCCATCTTGCACACTATCTCCAGAAAAGTTTGTGTAATCTCTAAAAGACACTATCACCAGCACCTATACATCTCTTCATTTCATTGTCACATCCACGGTGTCTCCAGACCTGATATCTCATTAATTCAGCCACAAATCTTCTGTATTATACGCACACAATTTTGGGCTTTGCAAAGGTGTTCTGAAGCCTCCCATTTTTAAAAACTAATTACTTTGGAAAACTATATCTCACTGGTGGCAAGTAAAAATGCAAGAAACAGGGCGAAGTTTGCTTTTTTTCCAGGTATCCCAGAATTTCATGACATCAACACTGCAATTAAACATCCCCTTAGCCTGAGCCCTGCAAGCCTGAGTCAGCTGGCATGAGCCAGCCGCAGGTATCTAATTGCAGTGACAAACCCCAACAGTCCAACCTATTACACCTTAGATCTGTGTTATGGTAAACAGAGAAAGAGCAACATAACAACAACAATACAGCTCTTACTGGGGAAACTTGATACCCTGAAAAATACTACATATTACAAGGCATAAACAAAGGACCAAATTATGAGCTTGGTTATGTGTTTGCAACTACCAATGATTTCAGCAGGAGTAGGGCATGTGCATCTGAGGGATAACTATATCTCAAAATATATGTGTCATGGACACATTAAACATAAATTGATTATATCAATTTTTTCCCAGTAGTCATCCCAAATTTGAATGAGAAAAAACGTATGTGCTGCAATGCCTAAGTACAGTGGACCTACAGTAAGATTAAATCTTATTCACATGGGTTTTATACTGGGCTTAAGTTAAAAGAGTAGATTCTCTCCACAGCTGGGCTCTGTTCAGTGTCCCAGAGCGTGGGGAGAGGGGGCATCTA
Organism: Trachemys scripta elegans; assembly: GCF_013100865.1. Lineage (NCBI taxonomy): Eukaryota > Metazoa > Chordata > Testudines > Emydidae > Trachemys > Trachemys scripta. The sequence continues at coordinate 21,284,580 of NC_048308.1, read as the reverse complement.
GGAGCCATTTATGCATCCCTGGTTCTGAGGCCTGACTTACACTGACTTTGGCATGAATTAGAGCAGTTTAAGGGCTGCTGTAGATCTGTATAGCACAGCATAGCTCTGCCCTGATGTCTACACAACACCTCCTGTCCCAGATATGTCCTCTTTGTCAGTATGGAGTGCAGCTGATGGAGGAGCCAGCTCCCCAGATTTACACTCACCCAGTGGGGGGGAAATGTCAGGGGTCAGAATGGTCAGAATCTGGCTCCTTTGTGCTGCCTGCGGGCTCCAAAAGGGCTGGAGATCATAGAATCATAGAAGATTAGGGTTGGAAGAGACCTCAGGAGGTCATCTAGTGCAACCCCCTCATCTAGTCCCACCCCCAAATGCTGGCCAAAAGCTTTCATTTTAACAGTAAGTAAGGTACTAGCATTTTAAACTGGTATTCTACATACCTGTACTGAAATCACTCTTATGCATAACATTTTGCCCCGTTTAGTGGGGAAATTCTTAGCTAAGGAGATATGGAAGATTTTTGGCCCTTCTGTGCCATCAGACCATAGCAAAGATACTTAAACATGATAGAGAATCTTCAGTTGAATATATTTTAATGGTTCCAAAATGTTATATGCAAATACAGTGCTATATAAATAAATAAGAAGAATAACACTGGTCTACAATTTTTGAGAAGTCATCTGCTTCAGCGATAAAATGTGCTATTTATTATGTATTTTGATGTGCTGAATTCAAATATGACAATTAAAACAACTGATTGGCTACTGTTTCTAAGATATGTAAGTTTTTACATTTTATATCTATGTATATTGTGTAGATAGTAGAGTTATAATCATAAATTGTAAACCTAGGTCTTTTCATGTGTTTATGGTTGCTTTACATGATAATATTTCACCTGTCCTGTTTATGTAACACTTTAAAAATCAGCAAAAGGGTTATATAAATAAAATTTATTATGAAACAAAAGGCAAAAAACTATTACGTACATAGTTTAGTCAGTTCAGTGTCTACTCAGCGCTTCTTGGCTTGTCTCTTGTATTCATTAAATGGAGCATCTCTTGTCACTGTCCTGCAATAGTCTGCAAGCATTGATGGGCTCCATTTGCTCTGACAGCGTTTCTCCATTGTTGCAATGTCCTGGTGAAATCGCTCGCCATGCTTGTCGCTCACTGCTCCTCAGTTCGGTGGAAAAAAATCTAGATGAGAGTGCAAAAAATGTATCTTTAGTGACATGTTGCAACCAAGGCTTTTGTATGCCTTGAGGTTTTCCACCAACAACCTGTAGTTGTCTGCCTTGTTGTTTCTGAGAAAATGTATTGCCACTAACTGGAAGGCTTTCCATGCTGACTTTTCCTTGCCATGCAGAGCATGGTCAAATGCATCATCTCGAAGAAGTTCACGAATCTGAGGACCAACAAAGACACCTTCCTTTATCTTAGCTTCACTTAACCTTGGAAATTTCCCATGGAGGTACTTGAAAGCTGTTTGTGTTTTGTCAATGGCCTTGACGAAGTTCTTCATCAGACCCAGCTTGATGTGTAAGGGTGGTAACAAAATCTTCCTTGATTCAACAGGTGGTGGATGCTGAACACTTTTCCTACCAGGCTCCAATGACTGTCGGAGTGGCCAATCTTTCTTGATGTAGTGGGAATCTCTTACACGACTATCCCATTCGCAGAGAAAACAGCAGTACTTTGTGTATTCAGTCTGCAGACCAAGCAAGAGAGCAACAACCTTCAAATCAACACAAAGTTGCCACTGATGTTGGTCATAGTTTATGCACCTCAAAAGTTGTTTCATGTTGTCATAGGTTTCCTTCATATGGACTGCATGACCAATTGGAATTGATGGCAAAACATTGCCATTATGCAGTAAAACAGCTTTAAGACTCGTCTTCGACGAATCAATGAACAGTCTCCACTCATCTGGATCATGAATGATGTTGAGTGCTGCCATCACAAAAATCGATGTTGTTGCAGGCTACAAGATCACCTTCCATGAAGAAGAATGGGACAAGATCCTTTTGACGGTCACGGAACATGAAAACCCTAACATCACCTCCCAGGAGATTCCACTCCTGTAGTCTGGAGCCCAACAGTTCTGCCTTACTCTTGGGTAGTTCCAAATCCCTGACAAGGTCATTCAGTTCACCTTGTGTTAAGAGGTGTGGTTCAGAGGAGGATGGGAGAAAATGTGGGTCCTATGACATTGATGGTTCAGGACCAGAAGTTTCATCCTCTTCCTCTTCCTCGTCTGACTCAAGTGAGAATGATTCTGGTGCATCAGGAACCGGCAGTCCTTCTCCGTGGGGTACTGGACGTATAGCTGATGGAATGTTTGGATAATGCAGAGTCCACTTTTTCTTCTTTGACACACCTTTCTCAACTGGAGGCACCATGCAGAAGTAACAATTGCTGGTATGATCTGTTGGCTCTCTCCAAATCATTGGCACTGCAAAAGGCATAGATTTCCTTTTCCTGCTCAACCACTGGGGAAGATTTGTTGCACAAGTGTTGCAGCATATGTGTGGGGCCCACCTCTTGTCCTGATCTCCAATTTTGCAGCCAAAATAAAGGTGATAGGCTTTCTTAACCATAGTGGTTATACTGCGCTTTTGTGATGCAAAAGTCACTTCACCACAAACATAGCAGAAGTTATCTGCACTGTTCACACAAGTACGAGGCATCTCTGCTCACTTTGGCTAACCAGAAATGTGTCCCTTTGCAAAATCAAACATTGCAAATAAGAGAGCACGACACTGTATGATTTCTAGAGGTGATATAGGGCAATTTGTTCAGCAGAGTGATGTAAGCTCCGTTATGATTGCATCATCCATGACTTCTAGGAATAACATGATGCAATTCATATCATGTATGTCGCAATACCAGCTTCAGATTGCATCATTCATTGTTTTGCCTAAAAAGCAAGTGCTGTCCAAACCCAGTCATAGATTTATTCATAGACCCAGTCAAAGATGTATTTTAGTCATTTCTGGTTTAAATTGAGATCCCTTCCCTTTATAACTCACTTATCCTCCGCTATTCCCAAGTCAAGGGTTGTATATACTGACCCAATAGCATATCTTGAAAACTAGAGTCAATCAACAATTTTAAGCATCATTTTCATTCTCAGTGACCCAGAATTAGTAAAGTTTGACTACATTTATTTCAGAAGCATTTTGGCTGTAGAGCAGTGTAACAGGAGAAGACATGTTAAGTGCAGGTTCATACACTTATGGCCTGATTTTCAGTAAATCAGAACATCCACAATCTCACTGAAATCATTGGCCAGATCCAAGGTTTTGAGTCAGAGTTAGGAAATGGTCCCTTTGACCTCAAGATGTCTAGACATAGTCTTATGGTGACTTTCACTGATAAAAGATATAGCATTAGAGATTACATAGTGCTGAAATTCAGGATATCGCAGCTGTGCACTCACTTCCAAGAATCAGGTACCAGGCATAACTTCAAACATTAAGAGTTTTTATGTTTTTTTTTCTTTGTTTAGAGCAGCACAGTCAAGAAAGAATATTACAGAATAATATCCTTTTAGTGGTATTCCTAAGGAGAAGATTTTGGGGTGGAATGGAGGAGGGAGAGAAGAAAATACATATAGGGAAGAGTATTTCAGGGAAATAGTAATGATGTGAACATTTAAATGGGCCCTTTAAATGTCCACAGAATACTTTAAGGGAACACACTTCTCAGAAATGGGGCAATTAGCTAATGAGATAATTCTACTCAGGTCATGAGGAATAAGAAGTGATTTTACTGAAAACAGTAATTTACAATATTATGAAAATATAAAAAGTGGCATGAGTGATTTGAAAATTTCTTAAGAAGGGCAATTCCTTTTCAGCATGAAGATTTTCCTAAGGCACATTGAATCTGTGAAGTAAAAAGTCTTGGAAAACAGCACACCCCTCTGGTGATGTCAAAACCTTTCTAGGACAATGCTTCTTTATAAAGTTCTTTATGTCATATATTTGTGGGGAAGTAAATTATCACTACAATGGGCCTATGATAATTTACATCAGTGGATAATCTGCCCCATAGAAATTAAGGATGGAAGCTACATCAGAGGTCTTCAAGTCCACACCCGCCTTTGCTGCTATTCTGAGTATTATATAACCCCTTTTCAACCATTTCCATTGAAGGTGTCTCTGGGACAGCTCATGACAGTTGCCTCATTGTCCAATTTATCTTACTGTTACTGTACTTGTAAATCTTTAGCATCAAACTAGTTCTTCTTGTAATATAGCTGTGATCAGCTGTGACTATGTCATCACCCTCACTCTGTATATATATATACAGAACAATCTTATTCCTGCACCCCAATTATACTTTCTGAGACCATAATAAAGTATTTTTAATCTTTCTTCTTTTAGTACTTTCCAACTCTACAAATTTATTAGTATTCTTTGTAGTCTTGCTGTTTTAATGTTTTGAAAGTGAAATTCCCAAAATTGTCAACAGTACTCCAGGTCAGGCCCTACTGACACTTTGAATCTTGTAACCTTGTCACTACTCTTACATGAAGTATCTCTACAGTGGAATATACTACAAAAAATCAGCACTTGCCACCTACAGTAGCAACATTTACATGGCATTTGCGGTTTTGCCCATTCTACGTATAGAGAATACCACACACACCATGATAAAGTCAAATTCTACAGCGTGGTAAATGTTGATTTCTTTTTCTAATACCACCCAGCACAATATACATGTATAACATAATGTACACCCATGCATAATATTGCTTTTTTTCTGTTGCAGGCGCATATTGCAAGGTCCTATTTGTTTGCCACTATTACATCTTAATCATAGAATTACAGAGATTAGCTATAGAGGGAAAAAATCTATTAGGTCATGTTGGGCCTCATCCTACATGAGACTGAATGTCACCATCTCTTATTAAGGCCTCTACAACTCACAAGATGGGGCCCTTATATTATACTGTACGGAACATTTTCCCAAACTTTGTACAATCTACTTATAAATGTCCCTAGTATATTTTCATTTGCTTAATTTTACCCTGACTCTCACTGTGTCAGTCTAAATAATTTACCTTGATTCTTGTTTTTGGACTCTTCAATACTGACATATCAGAGCAACACAATTCATGAAAGAAGAAATTACCCCCAAGGACTGACAGCATCCCAATATGTGGCTACCTCCCACAATTTTGTAAAGTCTTCAAAAGCAGGGCCCTTTCAAATTGAACTTTTTGAAGTGCTAATAAACAAAACACCTATTATGATGTAAATAGTTCTGTGGAATAGAAAGGAAATAAAAGGCATGTCTTATGGGCATGGCCAAACAATGCATGCCATAAAATTCATGGTATGATTGCGGCTGCTCACGCTGACCTAGCTTATTACCTCTTCTTCCTCATTTTATTGACTTACTCACTGAGTAGGTTAAAAAGGAAACTGTATGATAATACATTTTATAGCATAAAATATTGGTTCTAAGATTGAAGACTGGAAAGCTACGTATGCCAATATTTCTGAGTCCTTGGTCCTTACGCACGAAGAACAAGGTTAGCTGAGTGAGAAAAACAATTACTGTTATACAGTTATTTTTTTAAAATGTCAAATGAGCAAACAATAAAAACACAAAAACGGGGTGCAGTGAAATATAAACAGACTATTATCTTCATCAGGTCTGGAAATCTGGTTCCCATTTCCAAAATGGATATGTTGGTGGTATTGTACCTATTTCTTCTTCTTCCTCAAAAGAAGAGAGTAACGTGCATATCCTTTACTTAAATGACCCACTTCCAAATGAAAATGAAAGGTCTGAACCTTAGGATAGATCATGTAAACACCCTTCCCCTTTTCCTTTCAGAAAGAGAAAAGGAAAGCTCCTCCTACTGAAGCATTTAAAGGCTTAATCAATAACATATGCACACCAAGGGCATTAAGACATCACTTCTGTGCTGTTGAAGTTAACGGTCAATTTGTCCTTTCCATTGTATTCCTCTGTTCTCAGGATTTTATAACTTGGCAAAAATAGAAGAATGATGTTCTTGGCTGCAACTTGGCATATGCAGGTCTTAACCCAAGAACAAATCGTTTTATAATTATTCCTGAGAATTACTTCAGTCTGTTTTATTTTTCTTTTCTTGCCTGAGCAATGTGAAAGAAAAGAATAACTATTTTTTGATGCTTTCAAGACATTTTGGTTCTTCATCTAGCAAAAAATCAAACAGAGCCTGATGTTTCAAAAGTAAACTTTAGCACACTCACAATGCCTTCACACCTCTTGACTTCCAGAAGGACTACTTATGTGAGTAAATGCTCACTAAAGCAAGTAAGAGATTCACAATCAGGTCCATATTCAGTAATGCAGGTTGGCTCATGGGTTCATCTGAAAATAAGTTGTCTGTGCATGTGGTTGAGTTCTAAATTTAGAATCCAGATTTAGATAAAAAGGAGAAAGGTGTAATCAATTACTTCATAAAAGCTGTCTTAAAATGCATGAATTGGATAAAAGGAGGAATCTAATCTGTTTTACTATACTTATATGAGCTGAAACTTACTGGCCACACTACCTGCCATATATGTTTCTAAAACAGAAGGAAAATACATAACAAAAGAAGAAAACTATTTGGAAGAGGATTTTTCCTTCTCCACTTTTGCATTTTTAATCATTCTTACCACACAGTTAAAACACTGCAGACATTTGGATCCCATTGGACCTTTAAGTTTGTAGCTGCTATCTGGAAGTTGGCAGCTTGTACTGAAGCCACTCTGCCTCTGCCCGCAGAGCCTTTGTTAACTGACAGAGGACTGAAGCTGCTGGCTGCCTTTGAAATGGATATGTTGGGTCAGTGGAAACAGTTGGGTGTTTTTGAGCGGAACCTTATTTTTTCTTATTTAAAAAAAAATAAAGCTGTGAAAAGTAGCTTCTTCTTCTTCTTCTAAATGCTTGCTTTAAAAACACCCAACCCATTTGTGCTGACCTGATGAGCCAGTTTCAAAGACAACTTCAATCCTCCGTCAGTTACAAAGGCTCTGCCAACAGAGGCAGAGCTGAATCAATGCAGGCTTCTCTTTTCTTGATAAGAGCAGCTCCAGACATTAGGCTCCAACAGGTTCCTAAAATCTGTACTATTTTAATAGTACAATAACATGATCAAAAATAGCAGAGAAAATATCTTCAGAACTTTTCCACTTGTTTTCTTCCTCTCACAGGCTTCTTGATAACTGATATGGTAATACAGCTGAGGAGCCCTGATCTTTGAAGGTGGTCTAGATGTTCAGATGGTTCAAAACCCTCACTTGCCAATTAGATTCTTGCTCTTGTCAAACCATTGTAGAACAATAAATATCAACACAAAGGAAAAACAATAAGCTTCAAGCTGTCTGACTTCCAAGACTGGCATTATTGTGTCACATGGAAAAGAAAAGGATAGTGAGGTTTTTTATTGGTCTTTTCAAACTGCAGCAAAATATAAATGGGAGCCAGATATTCCTAAAAAAAAATATGTGAATAAAAGTTGAGTGATTTTACTAATAATGTCACTAGTGAGTTACCTTTAGAAAGGGAATATTGCACCTATAAACTCAATATACTAGGTATGTTGGATTCTGTAAAAATTCCAATTACGGCTTCAGAATTTATTGTGCACATATGGAAAATAATACTTGTAAAAGAGAAAGGGGTTTGTGCCTGGTGCTGTCAATACTGTGAAGGATGGGGTGATTATAAAGCAAATTAACAATACTTTTAAATGTGCATTCACTTATCTTTCCAATTAAATCCTTGTTAAACAACTGCACAGACAGTAATGGTGCTTCTGCAAAGCACTGATCAAGACAGTTTTATTGTAATTTTTACTCTGTAACAATTAATCAAGTAGCCATTTTCTTTATTATTAAATTATTTAGTTAATAAATATTCACAATTGAGTAACATATTTGTAGTTTAAAATTTTGATTTTTTTTTATTCTGGAACCTATATTTGAGTATTTTCTTGTAGCAGGATCACAAGAGAAGTATTTTATTTTTTTTACCAAAATAACACTGGTCTACAATTTTTGAGAAGTTGTCTGCTTCAGAGATAAAATGTGCTATTTATTATGTATTTTGATGTGCTGAATTCAAATATGACAATTAAAACAACTGATTGGCTACTGTTTCTAAGATATTTAAGTTTTTACATTTTATGTCTATGTATATTGGGTAGATAGTAGAGTTTTAATCATAAATTGTAAACCTCGGTCTTTTCATGTGTTTATGGTTGCTTTACATGATGATATTTCACCTGTCCTGTTTATGTAACACTTTAAAAATCAGCGAAAGGGTTATATAAATAACATTTATTATGAAACAAAAGGCAAAAAACTATTATGTACATAGTTTAGTCCTATTAAATGTCTACTCGGCGCTTCTTGGCTTGTCTCTTGTATTCATTAAATGGAGCATCTCTTGTCACTGTCCTGCAATAGTCTGCAAGCATTGATGGGCTCCATTTGCCCTGATAGCGTTTCTCCATTGTTGCAATGTCCTGGTGAAATCGCTCGCCATGCTTGTCGATCACTGCTCCGCAGTTCGGTGGAAAAAAATCTAGATGAGAGTGCAAAAAATGTATCTTTAGTGACATGTTGCAACCAAGGCTTTTGTATGCCTTGAGGTTTTCCACCAACAACCTGTAGTTGTCTGCCTTGTTGTTTCTGAGAAAATGTATTGCCACTAACTGGAAGGCTTTCCATGCTGACTTTTCCTTGCCATGCAGAGCATGGTCAAATGCATCATCTCGAAGAAGTTCACGAATCTGAGGACCAACAAAGACACCTTCCTTTATCTTAGCTTCACTTAACCTTGGAAATTTCCCATGGAGGTACTTGAAAGCTGTTTGTGTTTTGTCAATGGCCTTGACGAAGTTCTTCATCAGACCCAGCTTGATGTGTAAGGGTGGTAACAAAATCTTCCTTGATTCAACAGGTGGTGGATGCTGAACACTTTTCCTACCAGGCTCCAATGACTGTCGGAGTGGCCAATCTTTCTTGATGTAGTGGGAATCTCTTACACGACTATCCCATTCGCAGAGAAAACAGCAGTACTTTGTGTATTCAGTCTGCAGACCAAGCAAGAGAGCAACAACCTTCAAATCAACACAAAGTTGCCACTGATGTTGGTCATAGTTTATGCACCTCAAAAGTTGTTTCATGTTGTCATAGGTTTCCTTCATATGGACTGCATGACCAATTGGAATTGATGGCAAAACATTGCCATTATGCAGTAAAACAGCTTTAAGACTCGTCTTCGACGAATCAATGAACAGTCTCCACTCATCTGGATCATGAATGATGTTGAGTGCTGCCATCACAAAAATCGATGTTGTTGCAGGCTACAAGATCACCTTCCATGAAGAAGAATGGGACAAGATCCTTTTGACGGTCACGGAACATGAAAACCCTAACATCACCTCCCAGGAGATTCCACTCCTGTAGTCTGGAGCCCAACAGTTCTGCCTTACTCTTGGGTAGTTCCAAATCCCTGACAAGGTCATTCAGTTCACCTTGTGTTAAGAGGTGTGGTTCAGAGGAGGATGGGAGAAAATGTGGGTCCTATGACATTGATGGTTCAGGACCAGAAGTTTCATCCTCTTCCTCTTCCTCGTCTGACTCAAGTGAGAATGATTCTGGTGCATCAGGAACCGGCAGTCCTTCTCCGTGGGGTACTGGACGTATAGCTGATGGAATGTTTGGATAATGCAGAGTCCACTTTTTCTTCTTTGACACACCTTTCTCAACTGGAGGCACCATGCAGAAGTAACAATTGCTGGTATGATCTGTTGGCTCTCTCCAAATCATTGGCACTGCAAAAGGCATAGATTTCCTTTTCCTGCTCAACCACTGGGGAAGATTTGTTGCACAAGTGTTGCAGCATATGTGTGGGGCCCACCTCTTGTCCTGATCTCCAATTTTGCAGCCAAAATAAAGGTGATAGGCTTTCTTAACCATAGTGGTTATACTGCGCTTTTGTGATGCAAAAGTCACTTCACCACAAACATAGCAGAAGTTATCTGCACTGTTCACACAAGTACGAGGCATCTCTGCTCAGTTTGGCTAAACAGAAATGTGTCCCTTTGCAAAATCAAACACTGACAAATAAGAGAGCACGACACTGTATGATTTCTAGAGGTGATATAGGGCAATTTGTTCAGCAGAGTGATGTAAGCTTCGTTATGATTGCATCATCCATGACTTCTAGGAATAACAATGATGCAATTCATATCATGTATGCAATCATTCATGATTGCATCATTCATTGTTTTGCCTAAAAGGCAAGTACTGTCCAAACCCAGTCATAGATGTATTCATAGATCCAGTCAAAGATGTATTTTAGTCATTTCTGGTTTAAATTGAGATCCCTTCCCTTTATAACTCACTTATCCTCCGCCATTCCCAAGTCAAGGGTCGTATATAGTGACCCAATAGCATATCTTGAAAACTAGAGCCAATCAACAATTTTAAGCATCATTTTCGTTCTCAGTGACCCAGAATTAGTAAAGTTTGACTACATTTATTTCAGAAGCATTTTGGCTGTAGAGCAGTGTAATATCTGTTAACTTGAGATGATAGTTTTAATAATAAATTACCTTTTCTAATCTAGCTCACTTTACTAATTCCAATATCTTTGGCATTTCTCTTATACATACCACAAACATGCTGCTTTCTGCATCAATATTTAAACTCCACAAAAAGTCATATTTCTTTTTCTTCTTTAAATAGTACATAAGAACTAAAAACACAGTAACTGATATTTGAATGGTAAGTTGTGTTTTACAGTTAACACAAGGTATTGCAAATGAAATAATGACATCCAAAGGTCACCTGAACTTCAAGTAGCAAGCATTTTGCAAAAAAAGGATTGTATTTAAAGAAAATTAGGAGCTGCCTTGTTTACTGAATGAACCAGTAAAGACTGAAATTTGTATTTCTATGGTTAGTTTCCCTGAACATATATGCAATTGCATAGGATTATAGTGCTTCCTTGAGGTATTATGAACCCTTTATAGCTGTATTTTTTTGTTAATTTAGTGCTTATGAAAACTGGTTCTCTGACAGTCCCAGAAACTGAATTCCTCTCTAGCCACAAAATAGGTACAGCGTAGGAAGTGTCGCAGAGTAAGTTTCGCCCTATGAGCACACCAATGTATATTAACCCTATATTGGGGAGGGTAATTCAGTCTCCAATATAATATATTCATTCCTTGCCACACTAAAATGGGCGTGGAAAGAAGGGTGCCAATGACTTCCAACTGTAGTGATGCTTTCTGTGAGGTGGACACTTATATGCCATAACTAAACTGGGATCAGCACAGATTTCACATAGATTAGCATATCTGTTGAAACCAGAGGTCTCATTTTTCATAGGGTTGATAGTGAAATTAAAGAATATTCTGAATCATGTCAGCAATTTCAGCTGGTTGGACTGGATTTTAACAGCTACAAGTTCGTACATTTGTTTATGTTGCTCTCATCTGCACATGGGCATCACCTACAGTATGGCATATTCCAGTTGATCTTTACCCAGAAAACCAATGTAAAGATCATCAAAAACATGTAGTACCTTTGTTGGCTGGATCCTTCAGAATGATCATAACGTCACCAGTATACTGCCAGTTAGTGCTCCTGCTTACTACAGTCCACTGGGCTATCCCCACAGGGTCTGGATGCTTCCAAATTTTAACTGCCAGAGATTCAACTGGCAACATGAAAAGTAGCAGGAAGAATGGACATCCCTGATGAGTTCCTCATGCTAAGGTTGAAGCCATTAGAACAGCAACCAATTGTCTAGGCCACAGTTCTCAGATTACTGTTAACTTACTCTCCAGAAGCGCTATTTGTAAAACATTTCTAAAATAAGAAAAATTATGACTATCTTTATGTCACCAATAGTCTTTGCAACTTCTAGCTCCTTGAATCAATGATGCTGAAAAATGATGACTTGGAAAGTTTCCAAAGTACTGAAAGATGTTATAATCTGGCCTGTTTATGATCAAGTGATCTTTTCAGCTTTTAGTGGGAAAAATACATCATTGGTAAAAGATAATCTTGTCACACAAAGCAAAAAAAGATGCAATATCAATAGCTTTCCATACAAAAAGAAACCCCCATGCAATGGGCAAAACAAATAAAGTAGTTTGTTCTGTTGTTATTATTGTTGGCAGAAACAAACAGATTTAGGAATTACCTGACTTTAAGGAACAAAATAAAAGAAAAATAAATTCAGTGAATGGAAAAATTAATGGACTGGATGTGGGGCGTTTGTTTTTATAAAAAAAAATATACCCATAGAATTTGAAAATCCTCTTCTGATCTTTACCCCTTTCTTCCTATTCCTTATTTAATGATGAACTAGTCAATTATCAGATTGCTTGCTTTTTCTACCTTCCCCACCCACTCTATTTTTGTTTTCATCCAGTTTTTGATACTGAAATGTTAACAGTACAAAGACAGGGACCAGAGTTTGTGCTTTGCTCTTGAGTTCATTCTATTTAAAACACTTAAAGTACAGTAGGCGGCCTGGAATTTTTTCTATGATAATGAATTTGCACTGTTAAGTACAGATTCCATCTGTTTTAAAACCAGAAAAGTATACTATTTAATAAAGATGAACAATACAGATTTTTTTTGGGGGGGTGGGGAAGGGGAATGCCAAAATCAACTGGGCGTCAAGAAATGACCCTCCAAGCATACATGTGTATAAGGATTGAACACATGTTCAACTTTTGGAATTTAAATGGCCCTTGGGGGCAGTGTTGATTAGTACTTATAGTTGAATAAATTTTCACAGAAACAAAATACTTACAGAAGAGAAATGAAATAAAATAAAAAGTAATTTAAAATACTGTTTGTCTGGTTTAGACTAAGTAAAAAAAATGAAGACAGAGGGAATCAACAAAAAGCAAACAAAAAACAACAACCAGAACCCTGTCAATATACTACTGAATATCACCCTCTTCTAGCACTTTCACGATTTGTAAATGAGCAGGTCATGAGGAGATATGAATCAATTGCTGAAACATGTAGGCAAAGTGTGCCCTTTCCCTCTCCTCATCTCATGTCAGCATCAGGGTGTGATTTTGATCGGTTGGCAGGGGATGAACACCTTTAATGGTCTTTGTTACCTCAGGGGTGGGACTCCACTCCAGCACATGACACACAAATCAAACTGCCATCCTTCACACCTTTTCATATGCATATGGAAAGTGTGCACAGGAAGTGGAACTAAGCCACTTCTGGGTAGCGACTGGCTCTATTGAGGGAGGCTTGGGAAGCTGATTAGCTACCACAGTGCTCATTCTGTGGGGTGAGTTTTCATCTTTACACTAAAAAGCAACAGAGGGTCCTGTGGCACCTTTGCGACTAACAGAAGTACTGGGAGCATAAGCTTTCGTGGGTCAGAACCTCACTTCTTCAGATGCATCTTTACACTGTGAACAGTCAACTTGTGATGAGTGTACTCACATTCCCCTCTTTATTTGTTCTGAGTTGCCTTTTGGGGTCCCAGGTATATTGTGGGCCTGGTCTTTTTGGAGTGGGGAAGGGACTTACCCATTGGACTAGACTGGCCAACGTCTGGCGGGTTTTTTATCTTCCACATAGCAGCCTAGAGGTTGCTCATTAGTCAGAAGTAAGTTAGCAGGATGCTAAAATTAAAAATAAAATAGTGTTGTACTGTGTGGATAATGTCCAATTCAGGGAGTCTATCATGAGCTAGCTCTTGGGGTAAACCCAAGCACAGTACCCAGGAGGCCACTGGCAGCAACCCAGTGTAGTGTCAGGGTGGCAACTGACTTAAGTCTCATGCAGACTAATGCACTGCTGTCTGTCTCTTTGTCCCCTACACCAGAGAAAGGTTCTTGTCACTTAAATTAATAAAGTTGCAGCTTGCTCCTTGAAAGCAATTCCTTATGTCTGAATCATTTCCTAGGTGTCCAAACCAAAAATACTGATTCTTTAAAGAGTGATATCAGAGACTCTTTGAGCTCATGGCACATACTATTAAGAGAGCCAGCAAGGTAAGTAGCCTCCTTACTAGAGAACTGTGGAAAAGATTCCCTGACACATCCCCATGCGTGCACCTGTGTAAGGGCTAACATGATCTGGCCTAAACAGGCCTATGGCTGATACTTTCAAAGCTGTTCTAATGGGAACTGGGCATCCAAGTTCCTTAGGCAGCTTTGAAAATCTCAATCTGTACCTGTAGGATGATGCAACTGTATCAACAAAGGCTTTGAAACGCAACAAATAGATGAAAAGATAAAACATGTTGTCAGTAATCTAGAGATACCACTTTTCTTTGAATTTCCTTTGACCACTTAATAAAAAGTTAGGTTTCCTGAGTATGCCCTCGATAGACAATGTCAGAATGGTCCTAATGTTGCACCTTTGAGTATTCAAATTTGACAGTGGCAAAGAAAGGCCTCCTGGTATTTCTATGCTACCAAATATGAACTAAGTGCTTTAGCTTTCTGACCTGCTTCACAGCATCAACCCTTCTATTTTAGATGGAAACTAAAGCAGTAATGTAGCTTTGAGTAAGCTAATGTGTGGATAGACAGATCTAATATTTTTATGGAAGATTTATTTTTCCATTCTTCTGATAGTGTCGAGCAAAGATTTTAGGAAGTGAATAAAGATAGGGAATGCTCTTATTCCTGTTACTGGTTCTGCCCCTCTGTTTCCAGGAGAAATATGTTACACAACCAAACTATAATGATCTGAAAACTATTGGCCTGATTATCCACTCACACCAGTGTAATATAGTTGTAAATGGAGGGGAGAATCAGGAAGCGTGTCTCTGGAGAAATAGAAGGGATGACATCAGTATTAACCTACAGTTCAACAAAGAATTCATACTTCAAGCTGATCCATTTTATATCTTTGTGTGTTCTTGTTTCTGCCATCTTGCTGCCTGGCAGTGATATGCACCCACTACATGAAGGCAGGGCCGGTGCAAGGACGTTTCACGCCCTAGGCACCATGTGCCCTCCCCCCTCCCTGGGCCCGGCAGCTCCCCCCCCCCTGCCCTGGGCGCCTCCCCTGTGGCAGCTCCCCCCAGCTGTTTGGCGCCGCAAGCCTGGGAGGGAGAGCAGCAGAGCGGGGCGGCGTGCTCAGGGGAGGAGGCGGAGCAGAGGTGAGCTGGGGCGGGGAGTTCCCCTGCGTGACGCCCCACCATTACTTGCTGCAGGTGGCCATCCCCGCACCCCCCTGCCCCAGCTCCCTCTGCCTAAATGCTGACGACGACCAGTGAGGCCGAAGATCTGGCTGCCGTGGTCGCCGCCGAAGAAAATGCCGCCCCCCCCCAAATGCTAGTGCCCCGGCCCTGCATAAAGGATCTAGTTTTGCTTCACACTGCGGAGTCACAAGTTAACTGATTAGAATCTGCAGGAGTTTGTACCTTTTCAAATGAACAATAACGCTCAGATTGAACCACTGAGTTTCCCTTGGCTTCCATGACAAATTCAAGCTCTATATCCTCACCTATGAGGCTTTCACTACACATTTTTTCTCCCATTTTCTTTTGCTGCCTCTCACATTACTTTAACCCTCCCTTCAAGCCAGACTTTCACTTTGACTCATTCCCATCTTTGTGCTCTCTTCTATGTGGACTACTATGCTTGGTATCCCTCCCTTGTTGGGCAAACATCCTTCCTCTCCACAGTCAAATTTGCATTTGAATGAATTCTGTAAAATTCCACAAAGTCACACTACATTGCTTATGTCTACACATTCCAGACATTCACACACTGGGTTCTGATGGATTTTATGCCCAGTTGCCAGTCATATAGCCACTACTTATAGCTTGGGAAAGTGCAAAACAAGTTCAAGGCAGATAAAATACCTGGAAACTGACACTGTGTCTTTAGAAAATTTAAGATAATAAGTGCTGCAAGTCCAGCCAGTCTTGAGTGCTTTAATACAGAAACTATCGATTGTTTTCATAAATGTAAAACATCCAGACACTTGCCAATAGGCACCAACATAAATTTCTAAATAAACAATAAACAAACAATAAAGATTTTTGCCTTGGGATGCTATAGACCACATTTTCAAACTAGCAAATTTTGCATGGGCAGCCTTTGAAATAGAGAAAAGCCTCAATCTGCATATGTAACTTAGATAATTGTGCATCTAATTACTTGATTTGCATGTGCAAGAGTGCCCACCAAAAAAAATAAAAAGTGCAATTTAGAGCCATGATTGGAAAGAAAAAAAGAGGCTCTTTATCTCTCACAGTACTTTATGCTAGAAGAAAGACCAGGGAATGAAAAGCTGAAACTACTCCAGAAATGGGAGAAATTGAACTGCTATCTGACTAGAGCTTGCACAGTAAAATATGTGATTTGAAAACTCTGACACACACACACACACACTCACACACACACATACATACAAAGCTCTGCCGTAGCTTGGTTTAGGATGAATTTGGCAGTTCACTTTTATCTAAAGATACTGGGCTAAATTCATCCCTGGTGAAATTCCATCACTTTCAAAGTGGTGACATCCTTCACTTAGATATGATTAAAAGTTCACAGAAATGTTTTTAGATTGAATTGAATGAAGTTATGTCAAGGATGAATTTGGTCCATATAGTTTTCAAAAATAATGTCATGTAGTTGCATTCACAATCATAAAGAATTTCTAACGTACCCTTTAGAAACAAATATGCCATGCTACAGAGCCTCAAAATTATTAGAATCCATGGTGAATGACAGGAGAGTGAACATGTACCAAAATTAGGGATGGGGGAAACAGAAATATATTAATAATACCAAGCACTTATATGAGAGCATTTATAGCATTTTACATTTTCAAAGTTAAGTGTAAACATGAAATAACATAAGCAAAAACTTTCTACCCTCCATTTATAGGAGTCAAACCCAACCTGTGACCCTGAATAGTTCAAGAAAAACAAGGATCTTTTCTATTCTGTCTCAAAATACTTCAAAATACAATAATAAAATAAAACTCTTTCCTATTACTACCCTAAATTAAGAATAACAATAAAAACTTTTTAAAAGCATTGAACACTAAGCTAGAGGTAACAGGCCAACAACTGTTGGGAACTGCAGGCGATTTCCTATTATGATAAAATATCCTTACTATTGTGAAAGCTCTTTGGTCCACTCCTACAAAGTGCAGAGTGCCCACACCCTTCATTGGGTGAAATCCTGGTCCTGTCAGAATCAGTGGGAGTTTTCTCATTGATGTCTATAAAGCCAAGACTCCAGTGGCACTGCAAGGCTCTCAGAACCTCACAGGATAAGGCTCAACTATACTCTTAGGGGCTGAGGGCAGATATAGAGAAGCTCAGTCCTGCAGGCTGGTAAGCTATGCTAAAAAAAGTGTGGAAATTCAAAATGCTAGAGTTCAGTGCTTAGCAGGGTCGGCCTTAGACCAAATGGTGCCCCAGGCAAGGAGCATCTTCAGTACCCCCCCTCCCATTTGTTAAACTTTTGAATACTTATTTTTATTGCATTTGTAGCCCATTTAATTANCCTTAGACCAAATGGTGCCCCAGGCAAGGAGCATCTTCAGCACCCCCCCTCCCATTTGTTAAACTTTTGAATACTTATTTTTATTGCATTTGTAGCCCATTTCATGACTTTGATGCATGATTTGCATGCATGATTTATCCCTGTCATATAAGACTGACTGACTACCCCCCCCCCCCCCCCCCACACCTTTATAACCAGCGAGGGCATGGCTGACAACATTCTAGCAGGTTTAAGGAAAATGTAGTTCTCAGAAAGTCTGGAAGGTTCCATGAGATTCTACAAAGGTCCAAACAATTCTAGGACGTTGGTGAAAAATGAATCCACATACGGAATACCTGAAACGTTTTACTTCAAACATTCTATTTTCCATTTTGTCGCTAACAAAAACAGCACCCCGAGCCCAGCGCATCTCTAAGCCCAGCACCCTACACAGTTGCCTGCCCCCAAATCTAGCCCTGATGCTCAGGGCCTGAGCAGAGAGGATTCAGCACAGTGTGAAGAAACATGTACAGTGCTCAGCAATGTGAGGAAAATTCTATGCCAGCAATGCACCAAGCACTGGGGAACAGGAGAAAAGTAGGCATGATGGGTCCAAAATAGGATTTAGCCTGATTATAGCTGCTTAAGTGTAATCCAGCGGCCTCAAAATGCATGTGTGCAGGCCATTTTCATGATTTTCAGTAACTCCTACTGCGAACCAGGAGATACAGCTTAGCTCAATAACACAGAAATGTGTCTGAGGATTCTTTAACAACAATATCTCAGCCACCTGCTCATTGCCCCAATGTAGATGTGGGACACAGTGTTCTTCATGAACTGTTAGCCAGCAGCATTCACTCCCCTCAACGTATTTTGCCCTATTGGATTGTAAGCAGCAGAGGGAGTGCTCAGCAGTCCGAGCTGTTAACTCACAACCCTCTCCTACAACTCTGTAGGACAAAACCACTTTCTGCAAGGTCAAGAAGAAGGATTCCAAGTCTACTTGTTGCTTAGCTCCCCAAACTAGAGTTCCAGGAAGCCATCTCTTCAGCACAACTTTGCAGAGTGTGAACATCATCTGATTCCTTAAAAACATGTTGCTGTTCTAACAACAGTCTTTTGGCAATTTTGTTCAACGAAAGCAATCAAAAGAAGGAAGAGTTATAGCAGCTTAGAATTTAGAACTGGTTAATTTAATAATACACCTCTTTTGGAATCCTTAATATATTTTAATGTATGAGATTTTACTTCATACTTGAGGTGCTTTATTTTAGCTCAGTTTCCCATACATTGCCTGGAGACTCATTGTCAGTGATGTTTATCAATTCCTTTATATAATGGTGATGCTGTATGCTTAACCCTTGCCAAGAACAATAAAGTGTTCAACACTGTGAGTGGCTTTGGGATGTGTTTGTTTACTAGCTGCCTATACTGGCTTCCACACCTGTAACATGTTATCTATTGATGGATGCAGGATTGGTTTGGATAATATTTGTGAAAAAAACAATACAATTTTAATATCAAATTTAATTTGAATATTGACTGTATTATGGTTCTCATTTGCTCATTTTACTGTTCATCATCCCATATTTTGTAGGGTGAAATTCTGATCCCATTGAAGTCAATAGCAAACCTCCCATTGACTTCAATGGAACCAGAATTTATTCCCAGTTCTTATGTTTCTGTTTTTCTTCTTTTTCAGCACCTGTGTTTTATGTATTCCTCTGATCTTTCTTTGTTTCGTGATTTTTTTAATTCTTGCACTACTTCTTCCAGCTTTTGTTTCACATTCAATATTCAGTTTACTTTCACTCTTCCTTTTTTATCCCTTTGCTTACTCTGTTTCTCTGATTTCCATGTTTACCTCATTCTTGTCATTTTGTTTAATTTCTTCTTTTCTTTCTGTCATTTTCTCTTTCATTCTCCTTCTCATCTCCCTTCTCCCTACTACTTTTCCCTTTTTTTCTGTGGTTTATTTTTCTTTCTTGTCTCCTAACCCTACCTACTTCTTTGGTGGTTTGTTGTATCTCTCCACCTTTCCTATCATTCCCCAAAATGCAACTCATCATTCTGTGCCATTATTGTATGGCAGATTCTGAAATATTGTCATCTGAGACAGTTATGTACTAAACAAAATATTACTAGGGTGAAGGAATCACTTACCCTGATTGACAACAAATCGTAACTTCTGTATTGTTGCCAGATTGCCGCTAACTCTGTATATTCCATCAACATCCAAACCTAAAAAAGAAAAACATATTTCATATTGTCTCATGTGAGTATTTTATTTAAGATGACAGTCAATAAAACATAAATGTCCTAACAAATATGGGGAAGAATAGTACAGTGAACTACTAGATAATAAACCACCTGCCAAAGACCAGAATTATATGATACCTCCTGCCCGATTAAAGCAACACAGAGAAACAAAATTGTAGGTTAACTCAATTGAACCCCAAATACTTTATTATAATGTTGTAGTAATTCTCTCACAGGTTTACAGTAAAGGTAGAGATATTTCAATTAGCTCGGAAAAGCATAAGAATCAACTTGTGTTTTCATGTACAAATACCCTCTACAAGATGTAAAATCAAAGTTGTGTAAGTGTATATTAACTACTTATACTAGATGGGCTAACGGAACTTCGCCGGTAGAGACACAGACTTTTTGAGCTGAAGGTTGTGAATTGCATTTCTGGTAATGCATGTATTCAGTGAGATTATTGCCATGCAACCATGACATGTAAGACTATGTATGCATGTTAGAGAGATGTTTATGTTATTTACAAAGTGTTTTACTATGGCTCTGTTTTGTACCAAGTTGATTGAGTTTGATATCCCATCTCCTAGAACTGGAAGGGACCTTGAAAGGTCATTGAGACCAGCCCCCTGCCTTCACTAGCAGGACCAAGTACTGATTTTGCCCCAGATCCCCAAGTGGCCCCCTCAAGGATTGAACTCACAACCCTGGGTTTAGCAGGCCAATGCTCAAACCACTGAGATGATTTAATGCCTTGGAGGTTTTATTGCAAATAATGAAGAGTGTTTTCAAGGACATCTTGGGAGTCTCATTTTACCCTTAAATCTGATCAGGTATCATCTTTTGGAGGAAACTATCTCCTACAACAGAGTCTGCTGATATACCCTTTTAAAATTAAAAAAGCCACTCTTAAACTTACATCCCAATGCACATTGTGGGAACATGCTAAAGCATACAAGAACCCACCTCTCCATTCCCGTGGGAACTGCCAATCTCATGAGAACAGAGGAAGAAATCTGCATGCTTCAAAATTTAAAACACTAAACTGCATAGTGCCACTTGAAATGTAAAAGTCGCAGATCAGCATGATGCAGAAGGTATTTACTGGAGACCCAATGCTCCATAATGGAGTTGTAGAAGCTATTAGTCACTTGGAACCCAAATCTTACCCAAATTGTTTTATAAGAAGGCTGACATTTTCTGCAGAAAAAGCCTAAATTAATTAGCATGTGGTACAGCCCAAGACAGGCTCAGCATTCCTCCTATGTAGTAAACTAAATTCTGCTTTGAAAGCTATCTTTTGAAAGTAAAAAAAAAACAAAAACAGCTCATATTACAACGTATAACTTATATACTACACTGCAGGATGAACTGAAATTCAGATGCGATTTGAAATTAAAAAATAACAGGTCAACAAGACGCAGAGGAGCGATTATGGGGAATCCTACTGCTGCCAAATGGAGAACGGTCAGCTTGTTTACTCCAGAAAATATGAGTGTATTTTAGGCCTGGGCCCTTGAAACTGAGATTTTGGGGAGAAATGTCCCCACAGAGGTCACTAGCAAAACTCCTATTGGCTTCAAAGGCGGCCGAATTTCACACTTGAGATTGCAAATGGATAACAGGTCATTGGGCCTCGGTCCCGTTCAAAAAGACTTATCTATGCATGTAAGAAATGAGTAAGTGAGAATGGTGGAAAGGAAGAAGTGCTCTGCTGATGCCTTCTGTGTGTTGAGGGAAATTGGGTAGTAGTGTTGGTAAGAATCTTTAACTGATTTTTCTCAAACTTCCAAAAGATTTGACTATGGTTTGTTTAGAAAGGCAGAAAAAGTTTTCAGGGGTTGGCAGCAGTACTCATCCCATCATTTAATATTTAACATCATAAATATTGTCACAGCAACAAACTGTATGTACATATTTGATATTACTAACCATATATTACTATAATATTAATAATAATCATACAAGCATACTAAGAATGCCAAAGGTAAAATGACATAACCTTCAAAATCCTTCATATTTTTCAAGCCTTGCCCACATATAAACTCACACTCATTGTAGACATTCTGAACCCGTCTCTATCTCCAAAGTTCCTTATACATTGATACACAAATTCAATGTATTTTTGAGAACTGAAGTATAACAGGCATATTGTGACAGAGATTTCCTAAGCAAAACGAGATCTGTCTGAAGGTGTTCCAGTTATATCAGTCTCGTACAACTGAATTTTTATTATTTCTGAAAGGTGCTTTGGGATGCTTTATATCCAGATTACATATTGATTTGATAATTGAAGGTTACTCTCATGCTCCCTATTCAGTAAGGGGCATAACCTTTGGTAACTTAACTGACTTGAGTTGCTTACATGTTTGTTTGTTTGTTTGTTTTAAATATTGCTGCAGACACATCTTGCTTCAGTTTATCTTGAACAATTTATTTGAAAAATAAATAATAATTCCATAATATATATCGGTTATCTATGCCTTTTATCAGTCCATTTCATTGTCTACCCTTCATCAGTGGGAGCTCTGCAATCTAATACTGAAAATGATGATTCATGTCAGGAAGATCTCCTTTGGTTATAGAGGGCTAAAGAGAAAGTTTATCTAAGAGAAATCAAAAAGGATTCGGTAATCAAGAACACTTGGAAACTATCCATGTACAGGATACATGACATACGAACAAATGGAAGTTACTAAAATGTTTAAGTAATGCAACTCAACAATCTCACTCTCTTCTTGGAAGTGGGGGAGTAAGACAAACAGAGTAGTTAGTCCCCAGTTTAAGAATGTGGAACTCTTGTGGTCATAGATTGAGAATTGCATCACACTAAATTGCGTAGTGAGTTGATCTAAACCAGAATGTAAAGGAAAAAAACAAAGAAACATTAACTTCCATTTGAATCTAGCATGACTCAGTTCTCAAGCCTTCTGGATATGGAATAAGAGCATGTGAAAGCCACATATAGAGCTCTGTATGTGATGATAATCTCTCACATTAGCAGCACCGGTTTGGAAGAGCTTAGCCCCCTTGGTATCATGCTATTTAAATTATCTGAATCAAGTGAAAATGACAACCTCTGTAGTGAACTGGAGGATATTACATCTTGCAAAATGATCTGGAACATAGATGTAAATTATTATTGTTATAAATTTACTTGGGTCCAGAAAGTAGGTCTGATTAGCATTTCATTTGGACACAAAATATGGCAGACAGAGAAAAACCTGAGACTATTACACCAATTATAGTGTTCGGATGTCATCAACTTTCTGCTCCGAGAACTTTAAAGGTTAAACTAAACCAAACCAATGTAAATTGATGTATTTGGACATCCTTTTCATTCCCACATTATCCTAGCTGGATTGGAAACTACTTATTTTGGAAATCCAATTAGGCCAAGTGCAATTTTTTTTTAAAGAGAATGTTCTTGTGTTCTGATTCTGTGAAGAAGTTTTCAAAGAAAATCACTTTTAAGGGCACCTTTATCAAGAATAAAAACATCACTGCTCTGCTGTCAGTGTTTCTTCACGGCAGGCTATAAATACTTAGGGAACAAGATGAAACAAAAGTATTTTCAAAGTGTCCTATCTGGTGCTGGCATTAAAGTGTCCTGGTAAAGAACAATTCAGAAAAAAAATATTAATTGTATTAAAGTCAGACTATTTGTTCATCATGTGCTGACTTTCTTTTGTTTTGAAATGGTGTTTATCATTGAGAAAAATAAGTGGTCTTTTTCCCAGAGGGTAACAAGTATTTTTTAAAGAAGCTTAGAATAGGATGGGCACACCATTAGGTATTATCCGACCAAATAGTGGTCAAAACTCAGTGGAAAGAATGCAGCTGTCCCAAGCTATTCCCACCATAAATCTTATAAGCTTTCCAGAAAAAAAAAATTGGATAAGGTCTGACTCCAGAGTTTACTCATTTAGCTACCAGAATATGGACAGAGTATAACAATGCTCTTGTTAAAAAACAGTTATATGTTATAGGTTAGGATACACTGGTATTAGTAAAGGGCAAATCTAAAAGGGAACAGAATACAAGTTGGAGTCAGATACATAAACATCATCAAAGTTATATGAACTACTTTGTATAAGTGAGTTGGTGGGATCATGATAACAGGAGAGCATTACCCTGGGAGTTGTGGCCCATCACTGCTCTGGAGCAGTACAGGGAAAGTTTCCTGTTCATTTTGGACTTGAAGAGATCCCACTAGTGTGTTCTCTACTGAGTGAATATTTCGCTCAGGACTTAGTTGTGTATTTCCCATTCATGGTCTGCAGAGAAGTGCCTGCTTTGGTTGTCCACTAGAGAGTTCTAAACACCTGGTAGGTATGTGGCTTGGATAGTGAAGTAGTTTCTAATGCACCAGTTCCGAAGCCTGACTGCTTCCAGGCAGAGGGGAAAGGATCTTGTTCTACCCTGTTTATCTAAAAGACAGTAGTGATATTATCTAACATTATTTGGATAAGTTGTATGAGTGGGAGCATCGACCTGCAGGCCAGGTGGACCACTCTCACTTCCAGCAGGTTGATTTGCAGCCTCTCCTTCCATGGGATCCAAAAGCCATATATGGTGTGGTCATTGAAGTGGTCACCCCATCCCAGAAGGAATGTTATGGTGACACTAGGGGTTGGAGTGTTGAAGCGTACTCCCAATCCCACTCGTTATGGGTTCAACCACCATGTGAGAGAAGCAATGACCTTGGTAGGAACAGTCACTTCGCTGTTCATGTGGCTCCTGTCTGCTGTGTAAACAGACCGAAGCCAGGCCTGTCAGCAGGGTAGAGGAAGTGTGGTGAATGATGTCACATAAGTACATGAGATCATGTGGCCTAGTAGAGAAAGGTGTACTTTGACTATAATTTTTGGTTTGCGAGTAACCTGTGTCCTCAGATTGCTCATTGATTGAAATCTTTCTGTGGCGAGGAAAGGTCTTGCTGAAATTGAGTCCAGTGTTGCTTTGATAAAATTTATCATTCATGTGGGGCTCAAAATGGATTTTTCTTTGTTCACATTGATACCCTACACTGTTAAAAGATGGAGCAGGAACAAAGTTGCTGAGCTGACCTTGTGGTTGGAACAACCTTTAGGAGCTAGTCATCCAAGTATGGGAAGACTGTGTAGCCATGACATCTCATTATGGCTACCACCATATAGAAAACCTTTGTGAATACCCTGGATGTTGTTGCCAATCCAAAGGGAAGGACTCTGAACTGGCCATGTTCCTGACCTACCAGGAACTGAGGAAACTTTCTGTGGGGAAGATGAGTATCTACATGACCCTATTTGGACACAGACTGGCTAACCTAGTGAGGAGGGCTTTAAACTAAGTTCGATGGGGACAGGTGAGCAAAGCCCACAGGTAAGTGGGGAACATGGAGACCTGGGAGATGGGTCGGAAACGAGAGGGAGTATGGGCTATATTGTCAGAGAGAAAGGAGGGTCAGGACAAAACTGGGAGGAAAGATCAAACCAGTATCTTAGATGCCTATATACAAATACGAGAAGTATGGGTAATAAGCAGGAAGAACTAGAAGTGCTAATAAATAAATACAACTATGACATTGTTGACATCAATGAAACTTGGTGGGATAATACACGATTGGAATGTTGGTGTGGATGGGTACAGCTTGTTCAGGAAGGATAGACAGGGGAAAAAGGGAGGAGGTGTTGCCTCATATATTAAAAATGTACACACTTGGACTGAGGTAGAGATGGACATAGGAGATGGAAGTGTTGAGAGTCTCTGGGTTAGGCTAAAAGGGGTAAAAACCAAGGGTGATGTCATGCTAGGAGTCTACTACAGGCCAACTAACCAGGTGGAAGAGGTGGATGAGGCTTTTTTTAAACAACTAACAAAATCATCCAAAGCCTAAGATTTGGTGGTGATGGGGGACTTCAACTATCCGGATATATGTTGGGAAAATAACACAGTGGGGCACAGACTATCCAACAAATTCTTGGACTGCATTGCAGACAACTTTTTATTTCAGAAGGTTGAAAAAGCTACTGGGGGGAAGCTGTTCTAGACTTGATTTTAACAAATAGGGAGGAACTCGTCGAGAATTTGAAAGTAGAAGGCAGCTTGGGTGAAAGTGATCATGAAATCATAGAGGTTGCAATTCTAAGGAAGGGTAGAAGGGAGAACAGCAAAATAGAGACAATGGATTTCAGGAAGGCAGATTTTGGTAAGCTCAGAGCACTGATAGGTAAGGTCCCATGGGAATCAAGACTGAGGGGCAAAACAACTGAGGAGAATTGGCAGTTTTTCAAAGGGACACTATTAAGGGCCCAAAAGCAAGCTATTCCGCTGGTTAGGAAAGATAGAAAATGTGGCAAAAGACCACCTTGGCTTAACCACGAGATCTTGCATGATCTAAAAAATAAAAAGGAGTCATATAAAAAATGGAAACCAGGACAGATTACAAAGGATGAATATAAGCAAACAACACAGAAATGCAGAGGCAAGATTAGAAAGGCAAAGGCAAAGAATGTGCTCAAACTTTTCAAGAAAGATGTGGAGAAATTGGAAAGGGTCCAGAGAAGAGCAACAAGAATGATTAAAGGTCTTGAGAACATGACCTATGAAGGAAGGCTGAAAGAATTGGGTTTATTTAGTTTGGAAAAGAGAAGACTGAGAGGGGACATGATAGCAGTTTTCAGGTATCTAAAAGGGTGTCATAAGGAGGAGGGAGAAAACTTGTTCACCTTAGCCTCTAAGGAAAGAACAAGAAGCAATGGGCTTAAACTGCAGCAAGGGAGGTCTAGGTTGGACATTAGGAAAAAGTTCCTAACTGTCAGGGTGGTTAAACACTGGAATAAATTGCCTAAGGAGGTTGTGGAATCTCCATCTCTGGAGATATTTAAGAGTAGGTTAGATAAATGTCTATCAGGTATGGTCTAGACAGTATTTGGTCCTGCCATGCGGGCAGGGGACTGGACTCGATGACCTCTCGAGGTCCCTTCCAGTCCTAGAATCTATGAATCTATGAAAATAGGCATCCTTCATGTTGAGCGCCACGAACCACATTTTCTTCTGTAAGCAGGGGAATATTGATTATAGTGTAACCATCCTGAATTTTGACTTTTGAATAAAGATGTTCAGTTGTTGAATTTCAAATTCTACATTTTCCTGAGCTTCCCTACTTCATAGCAGCCTTCTGATTCTCTGTATAGGACCAAACTGACCAGGGACTCTTTCTGCAAGGGGACTTTCTTGGGGAGTGGAGTGGTCATACTGTTTTACAGCCCCTTTGTGCCTGCATAGGGCTATCTTATAGGCCCAATCCTATAGCTGACACCGATCATGCATGCTTCAGGAAAATTTCACATTAAAAAATATAAAACAAAAAAAAACCCCCAACCAAACAAAAAACCAACAACCCCAAATAACCCAACAACAACTGGCCATCCAGGCATCCCAAAGGTTGATCTCGGTGTGAGGGTTTGGTGAAACACTTCAGGAAATGAGACAAGCCTTTGTCACTCTGCTTGAAAGACATACAAGTGTGGAACGTGATTTTGTATTTTATCAATGACGTGATCAGAGAGATATAGAAGCATTCCAACATGAAGAGAGAGTCAGATTTTCCTTGCAGTGATAAATAAAAGGTGCAACAAAAGGAGATGGAAATCTGATTGAGAACTCTTTGTATTTTAGACACTGGAGAAATTGTTCCAAAACTTTGACTTATCCACGACGGAAAACTCAGGTGTCTGGATCTGGATTTTAATCGTTTTTAGCTTGTGCCTTCTCTCTTCCCACCATGCACACACAGCACATATACTTTTGAAACATTTAATAAACTTTGAACTTTTGAAAGCTTTCACTTTCTGGTTCTAGATAATTCTCTCTTCTCTTCTCTTCTCTTCTCTTCTCTTCTCTTCTCTTCTCTTCTCTTCTCTTCTCTTTATAGACTCCTTGCTCACTATCAACAGTGCCAGCCAAATCTCTTACTTCATGTTTAAAAATCAAGGTAGGGAACCCAATAAATGAACATCCTCGAATGGGAATGATTGCAACACCTGAATTAAGTAATGAAGAGTTTGTATGCAATCTATACCATTTCAATAATCTTGTCAATATTCTTTTCCTTTGAACTGATGTATTTTTGTGTTTCAGTCCATAAAAGTGTCGTGTAATTTACTTTGTTCCTTTTCATATCACTTGGTGGCAGATTGTTTACTTAGACATATTTGTACAATGGAATAAGATCAACAACAGTACAAAATCTGAGTGCTATTTAACTAGTACTCAGCTCATCATCATACAGCATTACAGTTAAATACCTAAATCAAGTTTGCTTAATCTTCCCCTCAATTGTATAGCACTGTTTTTAATGTCCAAGAAGTTTGTCGTTTTAGTACAGGAACAGCAAGACTTATTCAGAAGGTTCACTGTGACAAACAAGAAAACTAAACTTTGAAGATATTTGTTTAGAATGTGTCATCAAAGTTACATCAAGCATGCAGTATGTTGACTGTAAAAATGCAGTTGCCACTAATACATATTCTTGCCATCTTTTTATCCTCCTTTTTTTTGTAGCTAAACAAAGTGACCTCATTGTTTTCCACTGCATTTTCTCTTAAACATTGGCTGGGATGATTGAGATTGAGGAATGTGGGAAAATAGATTCCCAAGCCACGTCCATCCCCTTTAATTCTGAGCTGTAATTTTTGGCTTGGCTTGAATCACAGTCATCACATTTCATTCTGAATCTCTCTGTAAAGTGATCTTTCTTAAACATTTCTTTCACTCATCATGGGATCAGAAACAAAGCCATTCTAGTCTTTCAGTGAAACACTTACAAACGTCTTTTTACAGAGGAATCACAGGAGCTGAATTTCCTTTAAAAATGTTTGAAAGAAAGGAGGTTTTCATTGCCTGATTGTCCTCTTTGTGAATCTTGTCATCTGTATGCCATGAGCTACAGCTATTTTAATCTGTTTTTGTTTGCAATCCATTTGGTGTCCGCCCAAGAAAATGCAGGTGATTCTAATTAACTTACTGCTGAAGATGTGGAAAAATCTCAATTGTGTTACAGAAAATTATACACTTAAAACCTTCCCTCTATTATTTATAATGTCTTATTAATGAAAATGATTGCATGAATATATTTACCACCTGATTCATCTTTGTTCACTTTTTAAATCAACAAGGTTTATGACAAAGGGAAAAAACTACCAAACACAGACCTCGTGTACACATGCCAGCTCTTTGATTTAACTGGAACGGCATTTTAAAAAATAACATTACTCTACTTTATGGAACACAATTTAATATCTGAAATAACTACAACCCAGTTTTCCCCCTTAAAACCTTTTAAAATGCTCTAAAGACCAAATTTTGCCCTTAAAATATAAGTGCTCAATTGGAAGATTTTGTCTATCTCTGAATGCTTCCTAGAGAACTTCCATTCTCCTCTCTTTTGCTGGATCTGGTTGTGGGCACTGTTAATATCGTTGAAGTTTAGGCTAGCCAGGCCCAATGTGGCTAGTGTTTAATCCATATGGCTAAGCATGGACAAAGTACTTCAGTTTATGGCATGTGCCTCATTAGCTGTCCAATCCAAACCAAACGCGTGTCCAGGAGTTAAAGTAGAGATGACAGCACTGGAGCACCAGTTCCATCTCCTTCACAAGACAGCTACATCTCCACCTCCTCCTCATAGGAAACAACAGCACCTAGTCAAATATGAAAAAGACACGATCTACAGTGTTAGGATCCAGACAATTGTTTAGAATGATAATTGCCATAGGAATAACCCAGTAGCAAAATCTTTCTCCCATCCACAAACAAAATTAAATCAACTCAACTAGCAAGTAATTCGAAGCTGCCCAGTCTATCCCAACGCCCATCCTACCCATACACTCAGACCTCCCCAAGAGCCCTAGCAAGCGGCTGGTCTGTGCAGCACATGCTAAAAGTCAACAGATCTAGGCTATTCCACACCAAGAGAAGACATATGTTCCAAAGTTGAGGGAGTCCTGACAGCGAGTGCCCTGCTACCATTTCCTTCTCTTTTACACAGCCCCTCTGAGCTGAACTTGAACACCTCTGGTAATTGCTATTCTGGCAGTACAGCACCCCGGGTATGAAAACTGATTTTTCAGGTAGGCAAGTCCCAGGCCTTTTAGGGTTTTATAGGTAAAAAATTAAAATTTGTGTGAAAACCAATAGGTAGCCAATAGAGATTCCAAAGAATGGGCACCATGTATTTCCTGTCAGATACAATGATTATTCAGCAGGTTACTGCTTTCTACCAGCTACTGTTTCTGCTCGTGTGCCCCCATATAGCACACATTGCAGTAGTGTAATATTGATGTGCTAATGGTGTGGATAATAATCTGAAGTCCACAAGAAAAGTCTGTATCAGAAAAAAGGTTGCCACCACTCGCCAGGTGCAGATGGAAACAGGCAACTTGGCTATTTCTAAGAGATGATCACAAAAGAGTAGCTGGGAATCTAATGAATGGGGGTGGGGAGAAGGGAGAAAGGGTATATCTATGACCAAGAAATATGTACAACATTTCCATTTCTTATATCCCAGCTGTGCCTGTTAACTTCTCAAAACATGTACAGTCGAGGAATAAAGCGTACTTGGCTGATATTTATTGCAATATGCTTTATACAAAATTTCTATCTGTATCTGTTCTGTCACACATTATGTCCTCAAAGAGTTAAGTAACATGAAAAATACAGGCTCAAGATTATATCTGTCATGGATGAAAATACTACATTTATGACTCAATGTAATCCATTCATTAGTTTATGGACCCAAGCCCTCCAGGGAGTATCACAACTCCACATGATATCCTTGAGTGGTATATTTTGCCTTTGGATCTCTGGTTTAGCTGAAAGAAGTTTAAAAACACATGTAGCCTGACAACTCCCTACTGGCTACACAACTGAGGAGGGTCAAGAGCATAAACTATTCCAGCAAAAGCCAGCTGTAACTTATGCTCACTAGACTGGCTCAGGATCAGTCTGTTTCAGACAGTAGCATACAAAGAATTTATGCACTTTGCTAAATCCTCCTACTTTCATTAAACCATGCCCCATTTGGGGATCCATCATCATAAACATTAGGCCTGCATTTTCTGAGCAACAGCAGCATAATAATGAATGCTGTACTTGGGGGGTCTAAACTCTTAACTCAGGGCTATACACTGCCCTGAATAAGTCTCATTAATTTCAGTGGGGGCTGTGGGTGCAAACTGAAGGGCAGATATAGCTCTTTAGGTACCCCAATTCCTCTTACTGATAGTAGAAATAATCTAGTCCACAATAGGGACAAATCCTGACCCTGTCTTTAACAACAGGAATCAAGTTAACTCCTTACTGCTGTGTATGCTGTCTCGTCACCAGGCTGACCAATGCTGCTGCTGATGATTTGGCTCTGATTTGATGAAGGTGGAAGCACTCTGCCGTTGGGTGTCATGAATCTGCTTGAGCAAGGGTTGGTAGGGAGCTTATATTCCCTGGATTTTGGTACCCCCATTCCCAACTCTTGGCCCACAGAGGTTACTGCAGAAGAACAGTGACTGGAACTATGTTATATCTAGGATATGAGAGTCACTAGGAAGATCTCTGACTTCCCTATCTTTGGGCTGCTTGGGAATGCGTGAAAAATCCAGTTAGGTCCACTCCTCTTTTCTCCATCTGACACTGCCATTTCGGATATGTCCCTGGGGAATGGTGTTCCTTTAAGGAATTTTCAGATGCCCCACAGTTATCTGGAAGGAAACCATCTTTGACTTCAGGGATGGGTACTGTGTACTGTACACCATGGGTACACCTCTGACATCATTTTCCAGTACTGCAGGCTGGGAGAGAGACTATAACTCTGCCACTGGGTATAGAATCTTAAGTGGCCACCTGATGGGATTCAAATAGCCTTTCACATCCAAGGAGCTGTGTTTGGCCCATACAGTGAGAAAAGAACAGACCATCACAGTTAATTCCAAATGTTGTAGTTTGTGAGAAAAACTATAATGGCAGAACTGGGCCCTTAAAATGGAGATTTAGGACCTGTTTTTTTTTCAAAAGATGCTTACCCTCAATTTCCATATTTCACACAATATGAAATGAGGGCATAATTTTGCATATATAAATATGTGTCTGATTTTTAAGTACATTAAAGTAGTTAGATGTCTATATAGGAGTATTTATATTCTTTCACAATTGTGTTTGCAAAATGGAAGAGCTGTTTTAAAAGTCAGGCCCTTAAATCTAAGCACTGTTGTCAGATAAATGTGAGTGCAACAGTATGTACCTTGTAAAAATCAGCTACAATGTGTGGGTGAGCAAGACTTGGCCCTCATTTTACAAAATATGCAGACATATACTACTCCTGGGGGAATTCTGCACCACTGCGCAATGCAGAATGTTGCAGAAATTAATGTGCGTGCGGAATTTCCTTTCTCCTACAGAAATGGGTTGCAGAGCTGCTGGCCGCTACTAGGGGCTGCTGGACCCAGCAGAACCCAGCTCTCACATAGAATACAAGGCTGGGGGGAGGGAGAAGAGGATGGAGCTAGAGGGTTCCTGTCAGCTGCAGTTCCCAGCATGCCCTGAACGAAGGAGAGGGCAGCACACAGGAAACTCTGTGCTAGCCTGGGACCAAGCTTCAGGCTGTTTCTGCCTCTGGATCCCTGGGGAGGAAAGTGCGCAGGTATCTGGGCAAAGGGGGACCCTGTGGCTGGGCTCGGGTGGTGGGGGACAAGAAAGTTTAGGTATATTGGCTGGGGAGACCCCCACGGCTGGGCTCTCGAAGGATGGGTTGTGAGTATCTGACCCCCTGGCTGGGCTCTGGGAGGTGGAAGGAGGCAGAGAAACAGGATCGGGGTTGTCATAGGGGTTTCTTTAACTCTCTACTCCTGCGGGAATTGTTTTGTGCGTCTTTATTGTTACAGGCATTCTTGGTGACAGGTATTTTGAAATAAATTACCAAAATAATTAAAACTGGCGTGATTATGTAGTGTTATTTTGACAAATAAAATCTGCAGAATTTTAAAATATTGTATGCAGAATTTTTCATTTTTTTGGCACAGAATGCCCCCAGGAGTAATATACATCAACATATCTAGTTCTTAGAATTGTATGTCTGGCTATTATATAAACGTGATGACAAACAAGGGTACATATTCATATGTTATATTTATTTACTATACAGGGCTAGTATATCTAGTATACATTGTGTATATTGTAGTGGTGACAAAGATCATACTTTTTTTAACCCTTGTAAGTTATTTAGTCTCATCTTGAGCTTGAACATCCCAACTGATACCCAGATTATATGTCTAATATCAGTTTTTAACTTTGCTTTAATTGGCATGTTATATTATTTTAATGTGTGCCCACATTATAAAATTCTGGATGTATAAAGTGATAAATATATATATTAAAATTCTTAAATAAAAATCTTCTCATGGCTTATTTTCCATCCAATTCTGATCCCTCACCTTGCCTGGAGCAAGTATAACACTTGGTTACATTAAAAAGTGATATTTGGATAGTAATAAGATAATATGAAAACATATACATTTTAATACAATGGGGGAGTTGCTTTTGTATCTACCAAAAGTTTACTTCCTCTCCCTGTGTGTAGGATTTGCAGCTATTAGCACTGTCTTTCCTCTCATTGCCAACTTCCTCCACTGCTCTAATCACTCCAAGTCACTTGGCAATTTGGTTCTGTCTTCCTGTGTTTGCCACTCCTATAATTTTGGCCAAAATTGTTTGTGGATGAATTTCCACCAAAGAAACACATGTTAAAAGACACTGAACAAAGTCACAAATGCCTATACAAACTTTTAGAGAGTCCTGAATTTGGATACAAATATCAGAAAGTGCTTCTGTTTGGAAACTGGCAGACAGCTTCACTGTTTTGACAGAAGGAACTCCGCGGACCATTGGAAATGTATTCCAGGCCGCAGTTTGAGAAGCACTATTACACTGTATTACATTAAAATAACATATACTTTAGATTAGGAATTGCTCTGGTACTATATGTCAAAACAGGGTGTTTTTGAGTATTACAACAGTTTTAAACAGAACAAATCACCTTCCACGCATACCATATTCAGATACAAAAACATTTAAGTTGAAACACAAATAGTGTAACTGCAACACAATAGAGACATGAAGCAAACAGTGACTTTTGAGAAGAAATAGTCTACCTGCCTCCTTTATATACAGCAATGTGCACTGAATATTTGTTATCTGATTTGGAAGTAAAATAAATGCAGGAAATATTGCGCAACAATGTCAAATTATAGTAAGAGTCAGAGTGGAATTACAGGTATAATTTTTAATTGGATCATCCCCTTTGCTTATGCAAGTATTGAAGACCCTATTCAGGTTCAATTCCTCTTTGGGTCATGGAATGAAGTAGAAGCATGTAGAAGAGTGGCCATTCTGAGCTCAGCTGGAATTTTGCTAAGGCTCACAGAGAAGGAGTTCTGCAGTGTTTTAGGGGACTTGTGCAGCAGAAGGTGGCATAAAGTATTTTTCATGCACTATCCCCTCTCCAGTGGAGGTTTCAGAATACATTTAGCTATCATTACTTGATAATGTCTCCTTTGGAGCTATCTAATGTTGCTGAAAACGTTCCTACACAATCGTCCCTTGAAATCAATGTCATTTTCAGTATTTCAATATACATTTAATGCCTGGCGTAACATGTAAATGCTTAGTAAGAACGATTATGAACAATTTCTGGTGTGCAAGTTCTGGACTCCAGGTCTGAATCTGATGGGATATACACCAGTTCCATGACTTGATAGCTTCGGTGCACAGGGAAAGGGATTTTGCTCCTCTCTGTTTGTTCATAAAGAACATGCAAGTCACATTAAAAGAACAGGAGTACTTGTGGCACCTTAGAGACTAACAAATTTATTAGAGCATAAGCTTTCGTGGACTACAGCCCACTTCTTCGGAGTACTTGTGGCACCTTAGAGACTAACAAATTTATTAGAGCATAAGCTTTCGTGGACTACAGCCCACTTCTTCGGTATGCATCCGAAGAAGTGGGCTGTAGTCCACGAAAGCTTATGCTCTAATAAATTTGTTAGTCTCTAAGGTGCCACAAGTACTCCTGTTCTTTT